>NC_056737.1:1807165515-1807453015 GCF_019279795.1 Protopterus annectens | reverse complement strand
ATTTCCTGCCTTATGCCCACTGAAGCCTGGGATAATGTTTGACATCCCCACAAACGTATTGGATAAAGTGGCTAAATGGAAAATGAATAACTTAATTAATGCTTTGAAAATGTTGCCTTTGTTTTTCTGCTGCCTGCTAAACATCAAGTACCACCATCGATCAGTCCTTCTTATGAGGAGTCATCACGCATGCAGTAATTTTTTTTCTTTATGGCCCTAACCCTACCCCTAATAATGGACATGAGTCCACATCAGTGTGAGGTTATCATCACCACTCTCAGATTGCCAAACTTGCATTTCCCCTTCTTATGGCTTTTGCAAATGTTCATGCCTCCACTTGCAAGACTTACATGGAAGCAATTAGCCAACTAGGACTACAGTCTCCTTCCCCAAGGATGGGTGAGCCATTGAAAGCTGCTGACACCCACCCACCTTCCCTACCTTGTTCTTTCAGCACCTGAGCTGCTAATCAGTCTCAAGTCATCTGGGAGGGAATGAGAGGAAGTCAATGGATTCTGTGTTGTGGATGGGACTGGGAGAATACTTTGATAGTTTATATATACTTAGTGAGGAATGATTTGGTTAGTCCAAAGTCAAGAGTTTCACTTTTTAATTTGCTGTTACATTCTTTGGAGACCTTTTCCGGACCCATAAGTTATGTAATATGGAATACTTGCCTATTGGAAAAGTTTCACAATTTGTGATCTGAAATGGAAGCACATTTGTACTTCTTTTCCTCTCACATCCAAAACTAACATCCTTTTTCTTTCTACTTCTTATATGGTTGGGTAAATATAGTTTGTTGTTACAAAAATTTTAACTCCAGCCCACTATCATGGAGCGGAGTGATGGAGCCATGATTGTGACCCAGATGACCTGTATTCAATTAATTGCTTGTTGTCAGTTCCAGCACCTAATCCACATATGCATACTCACCATATCCAAGGCAAACAAATAAGTCTTTTTATGGTGAGGTTCTTAAAAAGTCCCAGCCTAAACCACAAATACATTCTAGACAAAAGTTTTGTATACATGACACTCCATGCCACACTATCAGGTGAACAACAGACAGACAGACCCTCAAGTATCTTAATACACATATGACATGGTCATTGAGAGTGAATGACTTAAGACATACTTGTAACTATCACATCAGCAAGACCTCAGGGGCCATGCAGTAGGCTGTGATAGGGTCATTATGTGCACTAAGGTTTGACTGTGAGATACTACAGCAAAGGGCAAGACATTTTTCTACTGGTAGTCTTGGTCCTGTAATAGTTGCAAGACTTGTTAGTTGAGCATACACAATTTTCCATACTGCATTGTACTAATGGCTATTTCTGTATTATAGGTAACTACCACTTCACAGTTCTTGTATGGTTTAGCATGTTAGCTGCTCATGCTCACACAGTGGCCAGTTGTTATTTTTCGGTGCTCAGAGTTTTCAAACCAAACCAGTTCTGATTAGCCATTGGATTTGTCTGCCACTCCATTTACTGTTTTGGAGGTTAATAAAGCCAGATTTAATTTGAAGACTGATCGAAAGGTACTGTGTTCCTTTTGCTTCTCTTGCTAACATCAGGTTTATCACTGGATTTTTGCTTAATGAATACATCTGCAAGAAGTGACTATGACTTAGTTAGTCGTGCACAGTATAAAAGCAAATACTAGTAAATATAAACCACAAAAAATATATAATAAATAACAGATACTGTATTGGGAGGTAAGTTAGACTTGGGACACAATAATTCCATTTCAACAGTATGTCAGTGAAATACTTGCTGCAATCACAAATAGGAGAATACCATCATAGAGAAGTAAAACAAGAGGTGTTTGTGTGCTGGAAGGAGGGAGGCAGAGGTGGAGAGAAATATGATTCACCTGGCTGAAAGTGGGAAACCAAATAGAAACAGTCTGACTTTTAAATGGACTGTAGGGGTATGGGATTCAGAGTCACACAAAAAAACAGGGGGACAAGCAGAAACTTAAAGCTGGAAAATGATTGACCTGGATTGGGAAGCATTTTGGGGGAAGTGCATTATATAAAGCTGAACATACAAACTGTGTGGGTTTTATGTTATCCCTACCTCTGTGTGGGTTTAAGTCATTCTGATTTCCTCCCACCTGCCAAACCATGATGCGTACTGATTACTGTAAATTATTCCTGCATGTAATCCCTTTTTGTCCTTGTGACCTGTGGTACTGCTGAAAAAGATTTGCTTGTATTAGCCCACTTACCCAAATTAACAAATAAATAAACATAAACCTTCAGAAATACTTATAAGTGTGGTCGAGCGTGAGTAGTGCCATTTCTAAGAAGAGGCCTGAGACTATATTACTGTTACTATTGTTGAGCATTCTGAGGAAGCTCAAAGTTTTATGTGGTTTGTGGAAGTACATTGACTATAACAAGATATGAGAATTAGCCAGGTAAGGAACTCCATCCATTCAGAGCAAGAGCACAAGATAATCAAAAGAAGCCTGCAAAGGAAGAAAGAGGTAATATGAAATTATACAATAATAGCTCATTAGTATTCAAAAACGTTCATGCTGTTTGGTCAGGCCAACCAGTGTGCCCATTGTAAATCGAGCATATACCAATAGTAAAAACGTTTGGTCATTTTTCTTCCAGTAAGCTGTGGTGATACAGAGTTAGCATTGTCACCTCACAGCAAGAGGTTCTCCTGTTCGATTCTCAGCTGGAGCGCCTTCTGTGTGGAGTTTGCATGTCCTCCCCGTGGTTGAGTGGCGTTCAAAAGACATGCGTGAATGGGCATGCCTTCGTTAAAGGTTGGGCGTCGGGCTGGCACCTCAGCACCATAAAAATCGACTGCCAATCATTAGCGGACCGGAGTTTCACTGTGGCGACCCCTAACCGGGAAAAGCCGAAAAGAAAAACAAGTACATGCTATGGAGGTGTACTTCTCAACTGTCCACATTTTCACAGAATGTCCAGAATTTTGCCTCATATTTTTGGTCTGTCCCTCATACAATTTGTGGTTTTCCAACAAATCACTGAGGAGTGAAATCACTAAATGACACACATTTCAGTTTCAGAGTTCATATCCTTCAGGCAATGCACAATAGCATAAATCCTGCTATTCTAGCAGCTTTCTAAGTTTATAAGAGCACTATTGACAATTGGTTCCTATTCTGGGGGCTTTATCCCCTGTTTAAGGCTTTCTGACATTTCTTGAGCTAAGGGGTTGAGAGGTACATATGGAGGGCAGAACAGATACAAGAAAAATTAGGTAAGTTCCACAAAACTAAAGAAACAGACCTAATTTTCCTTGTATTTTTGCCGTTTCTCTCTCTCGTACCTCTAAACTGCCTGGATTGTATTGTTAAAAAAAAAAAAAAAAGAAAAAGGCAACAGAAAACTTCCTTTTTCCATTGCTTGTTTTCAATAGCCCTGATGTACTGTGTAAGTATGGGAATGTAAGTCCCCATACACCTGCGCAGTACATCAACAAACGCAGAAGAATGATGAACAACTCGGAGGAACACTGGCGCCATTATACAAAGACATTATTTAAGACAAGTAAACAATGTCATTGTATAATAGCAATAACCAACTTGTGTGTGTGAGTATATGAGGATTCACCCATGGATGGCTTTGTTTGATTACTCAGGCTTTGCCCTTGTGATCAAACCATGCCAACCATGGGTAAATCCTCAGTATACCCACACCCACTCATCAGTTATTGCTTGAGCAGATAATGGAAGTTAGAAATCTTTTGTGTACTTTTTGCCCCCCAAACCAATAACTACAGCCCCACTGACATCTTTGTCTGGTACTTCCAAGCATCATAGAATATTGGGCATGGGAGGTGAGGGCTGGACTGGGATGAGTCAGAGAATTTTACCAGGTTTCATGTTTCAAAATGAGCCTGCTTATGAGTTGAGGGGCCCCACTAAAATGGTCAAAATTGGTGCTTACAACAGCACCTTCCAAAGATGCTGGAGTGTGTAAAATATTTAACTTACAAATGTGTGTGTGTGTGTATATATATATATATATATATATATATATATATATATATATATATATGTATTTTTTTTTTTTTTTTTTTTATTTAAAGCGTAAAAAGGTAGAGCATTGATTCACTAAGACCATTTTCAGGCTCAGCCTGGTGGAAAAACAGAAGTAATAAATTGTAATCAGTGTAAATGCAACATTCATAATGTAAAAAGCAAGCATGTAGAGATGTATAAGTCAGGATGGCATGTGGCATAAAAAGTAGATATGATGCAAGAATTCAACTAGTAAAATCCATAAGAAGAGTGCCTGTACACTGTCATAACATCATATAGCATTATGTTACTATGGAAAAAATATACAAGGAACATAAAGTATTTACAGTACATAATACTGATGAGCGTGGGACATGACACAGAGAGTGGGGCTCGAGTCAAATAAGTGGAAGAAGGAAAAGGAGAAAACCAGGAAAAGAATAAAAAAATGTTTATGAATGGGGTAAGGAGGAAATGTGCAGCAATTTCTTACCCCATTTTAGCAGATCCGGGAAGACCTAAAGGAGTTTGTGAACATATTTACTAGTAAGTCCCAACAAACAAAATAATGATTGCAGTCCACAGAAATGGCAAAAATTGAACAACCACAGTCATAAAATAAAAAGCACGTTTAATTACAAACGGTAAGTGCTTTCATTAAATAGCTTCATCAGACCATGTAACAAACTATTGCAAAGCATTTAAAAACATGAAGAAACCAATCAAATGATTTGAAAAGATGACATCACATCCTAGTAGAAATCACTAGATTTTAGCAAAAACCCCTAGTGGGTACACATAGTAAGAGCTCAAAATATTACCAGATTCTCATGAATAACAAACTAATATAATGTATATCTGGAAAGCTAGCATTCAGCTAAAGTACTAAACTAATGCTATTTAATAAGCACTCAATCAAGTAAAACTCATATGCTTTCAGAATGCATTTGAAAGCATTAGAAACATAAAAATCACTCTCATAGAACTCAATATATTAATCATAAAATGCTACTGACAACAGTCACTAACTTTCGATATATGTAATATATACAGTATAACCCATTGAAAAACTTCATAATACGTGCAAATACAGGTATAGTTCATGAAATACTAACAATATCTTAATTGCAGACTGCTGTAAATGTGAACGATAACAAAACTTCAGTGTATTAAAATATAAACGTCTCACAAACATCATGAGCAATTGTTAGAATATTAGATGCTAAAACATGACCCTTCAATGACACATGCTATAAAAGATACAAACAAAATGATTTGTTTCAAAGGAAAGTCAAGTCGCTCTAAAAGGCGAACAATATGCTGACTGTAAAAAAAGCCACTATTATAAACATAAACTGACGTTCACTATTACACTATCAGCAAATACATAAAATGAAATATACCCAGATACGTTATACAGTGCATATTGTGAGCCAAATCAAGTTCGAAGAGAACAGTCGTATCTATGTTACATATTCTATAATAAGGTACATAATACAATGAAAACTAGTGTAACTTAGTGAACATTTATAGACATAACTATGCTAAGTGAATTATTACAAAGGGAAGTCAAGTCACTCTGAAGAAGCGAACAATAATGTACTTATAACGGGAACTACAAGTGTGGACATTTAATAACATTCACAACAACACTACTGGCAAATGCAAAAATGTAAAACTTATCCAAATACGATGTACAATATATAACAAAGAATTACCTTGGACTCAAGTCCATTCTATTGTATTATGTCATGCAACATGAACATTACTCGATGTATCCAGTACTGGAAATTATGCTAATATAATGTTAATGTAAAAATGTTCTCAAACATCTAAAAGATGTATTAACTAACCAGTGGACTTCAAAACCATGACGCCACTAGCTACCAAGCCACGAGTGCGAAGACTCTTGCACATTTACACAGCATCTTTACATTAGAAGGTATGCAACCTTCCTTTAACCAGTATGAATACAAGTTTACCTCTACAGATAACGAACTCCAAAGTAGATGGACCATCTACAAGTCATCAGAATAAAAATAAATAAATAATTAATATGATACAAATGGGGCAGCGATAAAAAGACCTACTACCCTTCATATCTACCTAAAGACATTCATATCTATAGATAAATCACATATAATGTTACCACTATGCAAAACACAGACCCCTGAGCCCAATGGATAATTCATCATACCATATAGCTTAGGGTGTAACAATAATGCTCACATACATAACACTCAGGTTATGCTGGGGTTCATTAGAAGGGGATATTATGACACAAGATAGAGCTAGTATACCAAATAAACTTAGCATTCCATCAAGAATGTCCAGGTTCAGAAAATGTGAACTAAATAAGTCCTTTGCTGTAGATGGCTTGACATAAATGTATACAGCACACCACATCAAAATTCCTATAGAACGTATGTCTGGAACATAACAATTTAACTGAGCTCACACACAACTCCCAGAAAGCATTTAACTACATAAAAATAATAAGGCTTATTATATAGCAACTGATAATTTTCTCTGTTTCAAAACTGGTTTTATAGAAGCTCTCTCATTGAGGCCCTTAAGAAAGCTAAATGGATTATGAGGCTGTGAGCCGACAGAGGTAAGGGCCTCAGTGAGAAAGCTTCTATAAAAAATGATTTTGAAACAGACAAAATTATTAGTTGCTATATAATGTGCTCCACACAGAAGGAGCTCCAGCCGAGAATCGAACAGGAGAACCTCTTGCTGTGGGGCAACAACGCTGCCGCTGCACCACCACATGTTTGACACCTAATATGAAATGGTCTTAAATCCAAGAACCCAACATGGAGGGAAGATTGGGGTGAAGGTGAGTCAGCTGAGGGCCCCACTAAAATAGTCAAAATTGGACCCCACAATTATTAAGGCTGGCCCTGGACAACACACATTGAAAATAAATCTGGTAATTATTTAACATTTTATTTATTTGTTTATTTAACATTTGTTTACTTGGAAAGTCCGACTTGGAATGAGCCAATTTTCAGTGGAAGGCCAGGGAGAAACACTCTAGATGCATCTCTTTGTAACATGGGAGGAAACTGGAGCACCTGGAAGAAACACACAAGAACGCAGGGAGGACATGCAGACTCTGCACAGAAGACACCCCAGCTTAGAATTGATCTGGAGAGCCTCTTACTGTGAGGTGACAACGCTAATTGCTATGTCACTGTGCTTTCCAATTAGCAACCTAGGACCCTATGTGGACAACAAACTATCCTTCAATTACTATGTATCTACTATTGTAGGAAAGTCCTTTTTCACTGAACAGCTCAAGACATCTTAATCTCTTTTACAACATAAATAGAACATTATTAGTGGGTCAGATATGTATTATAACACTTCTTTGGAATTATCTTCCTCTCCACATAAAGAAAGCACTTACGTTATTCTAATCAAATGTAATCTGGATGAATGGATGGGAACCACAAATACACCCTTGTTTTAGCACCATTTTCAATAAGGGTAATGTGTAAATGTTCTGCCTGGTTCTGTGTTACTTGTACCTAAATTACAAGAGCTAGAAATGTCATAGGAATGCAGGGTTAGGCTTCTAAAGATTCTCACAGATCAATAGCCTAGTAAGTACCTGTGAACCTACAATTATCACATGGCTTCTCAGGCAGCTTCATCATTCCTTCTTCAAACAAACAACTCCTTCAAGGTCCTTTTTTCCTACCAAAGATTCATTAGTTGGAGACGCATCCCACGTCATACGCCTTGACCTCCACCCTGGAGATCCAGACCTACTTACAAATGTATCCAGTAAATATTTTATGGTTACTTTGCTTGTATTCATCTTAATAATAGGCATTTCTTTATGGCACACAACAGTGAAAGTATTTATAAATTCTGTAAAATGAAGGTATAATCTTATTTTTACAGCTCTTTGTACTTATTTTCTTGCTGTTTTCCTAAGCTAATTACTCCATCGATGAGACACACCTAAGTGCTGACACCGTAGTTAGGGATCTGGGAACATATGTCGACAGTAATCTGGCCTTTGACCAACATATGGCCAAGGTAGTAAGAAAATCATTCTATATCATCCAACTTCTAAGTAAAGGCATGGCATCTAGGAACAAGGAAGTCATAGTGCCACTCTAATTCAGCCCTTATCAGACCTGTCGTTGAGTATAACAACCCCTTTTGCATGCATCTAACAAGACATATGCGACAGTTGGAATGCCCACAAAGGTTCCTTACCAGGACAGCCCAGTGTGTAAATAATTGTCCTATACAAATAACCTTAAAGCCCTGTCTCTATACTCTGTCTCCTACAGGTTACTGAGAGAAGATCTATACCTGTCAAACAAGGCATCCTCGGATCCAGCTCTGATGGACCTTTTACACATCTGAAAAATGGACAGCATCAGAACCACTAGATCCAAAGATTTAAATATAGCTTGTGACATAAATAAGATATATTGGTGAGACAAATATGTGTCTCAGGGGATCCCCATACTCTGGAACAGGCTCCCCATCCATGTGAAGCAAAGTCCATCCCAAACCCTATTTAAGTGTAACCTTGACCAATGGATGGGAAATCAGAAATTTACCTTGCATCTAGTCCACATGTCTCTGATAGACACAGGCAGTATTACCCAAACTTATACACCCCCCCACACACACATAACCTCTAGAAACTTCCTAACTAACATATCCCCTCTTAATAAACACCCATGATACACAGGGACATAATGGGTTAGATTGCACAGTTAGGCTTATAAAGGCCCTGGTGGCCAATGGATGAGAAATTGGAAATTTTCCCTGCATCTGGTCCACATGTCTCTGATAGACACAGGCAGTAGTACCCAGGGACAGAATGGGTTAGATTGCACAGTTAGGCTTATAAAGGCCCTGGTGGTCATGCACATAGTCATCATCATCATCTTCTTCTTTTGGCTGTTCCCATTAGGGGTTGCCACAGCAGATCATCTGTTTCCATTTCTTCCTGTCCTCTACATCATGCTCTTTCACACCAACCGCCTGCATGTCCTCTCTCATCACATCCATAAACCTCATCTTAGGCCTTCCTCTTTTCCTCTTACCTGGCAGCTCCATCCTTAGCATCATTTTCCCAATATACCCAGCATCCCTCCTCAGCAAATGTCCAAACCAACGCAATCTCACCTCTCTTGCTTTGTCTCCAAACTGTCCAACCTGAGCTGACCTACTAATATACTGATTCCTAATCCTGTCCATCCTAGTCACACCCAGGGCAAATCTTAACATCTTTAACTCTGCCACATCCAGCTCTGACTCCTGCCTTTTCGACAATGCTACCGTCTCCACCCATATAACATAGCTGGTCTCACTACCCTCTTGTAGACCTTCCCTTTCACTCTTATTGGTACCCATCTGTCACAAATCACTCCTGACACTCTTCTCCACCCATTCCATCCTGCCTGTACTCTCTTCTTCACCTCTCTTCCACACTCACCATTACTCTGAACTGTTGATCCCAAGTACTTAAACTCATCCACCTTTACCAACTCTACTCCCTGCATCCTCACCATTCCTCTATCCTCCCTCTCATTTACACACATATATTATGTTTTAGCCCTGCTGACCTTCATTCCTCTCCTCTCTAAAGCATATCTCCACCTCTCCAGGGTCTCCTCAACCTGGTCCCTACTCTCACTACATATCACAATGTCATCTGCAAACATCATAGTCCACGGGGCCTTCTGTCTAATCTTAGCTGTCAACCTGTCCATCACCACTGCAAATAAGAAAGGGCTCAGAGCTGATCCTTGATGTAATCCCACCTCCACCTTAAACGTATCTGTCACTCCCACCACAGTCCTCACCAACATCACACTACCCTTGTACATATCCTGTACCACTCTTACATACTTCTCTGCTACTCCCGGCTTCCTCATACAATACCACAACTCCTCTCTAGGCACCCTGTCATATGCTTTCCTAAGTCCACAAAGACACAATGCAACTCCTTCTGACCTTCTCTGTATTTCTCCAACAACACTCTCAGAGCAAATATTGCATCTGTAGTGCTCTTTCCTGGCATGAAACCATACTGCTGATCACTAATCATCACCTCCCTTCTTAACCTAGCTTCCACTACTCTTTCCCATAACTTCAAGCTGTGACTGATCAATTTTGTCCCTCTGTAGTTACTGCAGCTCTGCACATCACCCTTATTCTTAAAGATAGGTACCAAAACACTTTTTCTCCACTCCTCAGGCATCCTCTGACTTTCCAAAATTTCATAGTATATATCATAAACTTATGAATTTATCAATTGAGCTTTCCATTCTGTGGTAAAGTGTTGGCTTTGGGATTGGGCTCAATATTGGTGTAATAGACAGAAATCATCTGCAGGTTGATGCAGATTTATGTAGTGGTCTCACTACTGAGCCAACAGCCATCATTGCTATACCGTCTGCCAACACTGCACCAAACTTCAATATCAGCATGCATTATTTACCATATCAAAAAGTCCTTCCACTGAACTGGAAGTCTCACACACTTTCATGCAGGCAGACAGACCAATGACTTTCCACAGTTCCATAGACCATTTCAGTTAAGAAGAGAAGGTATTCCTCATCATTGGATTGTCCCCTCCAAAGAATCCTTGAAAGACCATCTGCCAGAGGATGCATGTGGATTTGCCCCCTTTGAACTGCATATGACTGAAACTAGCGATGAGTTAGATACCGATTCCTTTGCATTCTGTCCTGATAACCCCAGGTTGCTGAAGTCTTGGAGATGCTGCTTCAGAGAGGAGACTGACCGGCTGATCCCATATCTTTCCCAAAGTGGATGTGAATGCTGTAAAAGGCTTTTAGGTTGACAAAGCAAAGTTCCTGGATGGTTCCTCTTCTGGAAGTTATTTAGAAAGTAACCACCAATGGAGCATGGATGACTTCATCAGTTGATGCACCTGAAGAAGTATCCATGTCCTGCAAACTTCTATGAGTTAGAGTTTCTTATTAGAGACTCCAAAACTACCTGCCTTGGTTTTAGCAGTTGCTGTAATGAGGACTCCCACACCCCAGATTCCTGCAGTTCACCCCCCCAGATAAGGTATCTAGAAGGGCAAAACACTTGTGGAAGCATGTTATACCCTCCTACATTTTTGTTGTATGCTTGATTATCTGACCCACATGATTGACTTCAAGTGGAATATCTATGATGAAATTTAGCAAACCATCACCAGTTGCCAGATGGACCGATCAAGATTAAGCTACTGTGCTAACTGTAATGGTGTTGACAGTGATAAATTTCATAATACAAGTTTGTACAATGCTGCTGGGGGTTTAGCCAGGGCTGTGGAATCGGTCATCAGAATTCACCAGCCAAATGGCTCTGGTTAACTAACCTTGTTGAAAAAACAAAGAAAACCAATGTGACCAAATCAGATCTAGCATATGACAGTCTCAAGAAAGCTGATTTTGACAGTCCTGCAACTGATCAAAGTCCTAGAAACATTGGTAGAATTAGTGCAGGCCATGTGCAAGGACCTGATGACACAAGACAAACAATGTTCATACTCACAGAGGGGTTACCAGTCGGAGTGGGTGTGCCTCTGTGTTCATCACTGAGCCTACTGCTGTTCATGCTGATTCATAGGTTCATAGATGTTTACTAAGCTAATGACCACAAGGGCATTTTTAAGCCAGCCATGCATCTCAAATCTCTGACAAGTTCTTGTGCCCTTGATAAGTGTAAGCAGAGACTTGGGAGATGAAACATTTACAAGCAGGTGCCTGGGAGATGAACCATTTACAGGCTGCCTGTGTCCATTAGAGACATAGGTGCCAAACCAGGGATTAATTTACTGTTCCCCATCCACCTGTCTAAGTTACACTTGAACTGGGTCAGGGAGGAGCTCTGCTTCACATGGATGGGGATCCTGTTCCAGAGAAGGGGTGGTCTCTGGGATACATACCTGTTTCTCCAGTAGGTCCGTTTTATATCACACGCAAGGTTTAAGTCTTTAGAATGGGTAATTCTGGTGCGCTTTGTGGATATGCAGAAGGTCCATCAGAGTAGGGTCTGACAATGCCTTGTATGCCAGGCATAGATCTCCCCTCAACAGCCTGTAGAAGACAGAATACAGGGATAAGGCCTTGTGGCGGCTTGCATGTGACATATTACTTGCACCCTGTATTCTTTTAGTGAGGGACCTCTGTGGACATTCCAGTTTTTGGATATCCCTGGTTAGGTACATACCAGTGGGAGCATTTTACTGAATGATGGGTCTGATGAATGTGGAATGCATTGGAATAATGACTTCCTTGGACCTAGGTGCCATACCTTTGTTTATAAGTTGCACAACATAGAATAATTTCCTTACTACTGTAGACACATGACAGCCAAAAGATAGATTCCTGTACATTTGTGTCCCCAAGTCCCTGATTACTGGGTCAACTCTTAGGGGTGTGTTGTCAGTATGATAGTTACCAGGGGTGGATGACTTCCTGAAAGAACCAGTTGTTTGTTTGTGTCAGCCTTTCCTGAAGAACATTTGTGCCAGTGGGGGACTCATTGATGCCTCCAAATTTGCAATCATCTGCAAATTTAGTCAGCCAGAGGCCACTGACATTGGCCTTGACTTCAGAGACGTCTAGGTCAAGGTGAACCATTTTGTCATCATCCATTGCTTTGGTGACCTTCTCAAAGAAGTCCACCAGGTTGAGCAGGCATGACCTGCCCTTGACAAAACCAGACTGGGTTTTATCCAGTGGCTGGAGATTTCTTATGTCTTTATTGATCATTCCCATGGTAGCTCTTTCCATGGCTTTGCATATGAGACTAGTGTTACTTATGGGTCTGTAGATGGCCCCTCTTTGTGCAGAGGGATGACTGCTGATATTCTTCATTCATGAGGCATGAAGCCTGTTTGGAGACTACAGTTAAACAGCAATTCCAAAGACTCTATTAGGTCTTATTTCATGCTATTTAGAAGGCATCCTTTGATATTGTCTGGACTCGTTGATGCAGTGTTCTTGACCTGAGAGAGGGCATTAAGTCCTGTTCCTTAGTGATAGCAGGAGCAGTTATATTTGATGGTATTTCCTGAGGAAAGGTTGAGGGGGGAGAGAAGGTTAAAGTTGGAGATTAATTTTTCAGCCAGTAGGTTTGCTATATATTCTGTCTCAGTATAGGTGACTCCATTAACAATGAGCTCTACACACAATTGTGTATTGACTTTGAGGTTGTGGATGTAGCTAAAGAATGCCTTGTGGTTGACCTTGGCCTGGGAGCCCAAATTTACCTCATCTTTGTCTTTGATGGACTTTATTTGTTCTCTGAGTTGTTTGTTTACTTTGAGAGAGCTTTTATCCTGCTGGGTGTTGCACCTCCTAATTTTTGCCATGATTTTCTTCCTTCTGTTATACAGTCTATTGATGCTGTGATTCCACCAGGGTGGCTTGTTTTTTGAATTAGTTCTGTACTTATTCCTGGTGGGTGCAGCTGCCTACATGCAGCTATTAACATGGTTGTATAGGGTTTCTTTGAACAGTTCCACGTAGGCAGCAGTGTTCTCAGGGTTTATGGGGGCTTGAAATTTTGCCAGGTTATCACTTAATAGTAAGAAGTTAACTTTAGAGTAGTTCCTGAATATTCCAGGGTTAGCTGGGATTCCAGGTTTTATTTTTGCTTCAAAGGAGACCATTTTGTGGTTTGACCTCCCCAGAGAAGACATTATACTGGAGGTGTGCAGCACTGTCCCATATTAGTGAGGACCAAATCCAGTATGGTTGCACCCTTGGTCAGTGTACTTACAATCTGGTCCAGAGAGTTTGTGTTTACAAAATTTAGAAATCTATGCACCTGTAAGTTTGGTGTCGTATATGATTCCTTGTTAATAGTGGGGTAATTAAAATCATCCATGAATATGGTATTGGGCTGTATGGTAAGTGTTTATAAGTTTAAATACATGGTATGGGTTTCCGGGTCATAGAAGGGGACCTATAGCTTACAAGGAAGTGGTATGGTATTTTGTCTGTGCTGATTTGAAGTTGGAAAAGTTTAAGTGCATTGTCCTGTCTGACCAGCATTGAGGCATATTTATTTTTGATGTAAAACAAAACGCCTCCACCTTTAGTCCCTGTCTGTTTAGTAGCTGGTCTAAATGTGTGGAAGGTATTATAACCTGGCACAGTGGATGTGCCATTTATCATTTAAACCATTTATCAGTGACTGCACAGACATCAGCATTCTTTAGGGTGAAGAGAACTTCTAGGGAGCGGTATTTTTTGTTTAGATTCCTACCATTGCGCAGTAACACTTTAGATTTTCTTGGTTGTGATTTGCTATGTCAGAAGTATTTTCAGTTTGGCATTGCCTAAAAGAAGCACTATGGGGGAGGACAATGTTTTTGCTAATATCTGAAAGCCTGGAGGGGAGAGGTGCAAACTATCCCTGGCAAAGCAGCATGGTCTGTTGTCCATCTGCTTCCATGCTGACAAATATTGCACCCCCTTAGAATGAGACCAAAAACTAAGTAAATTATTAAAGTCAGTTGTCTTTTGCTTGTACTGTGGCATCAACCTTGAAGAAGGTAAAATGCTGCTCAGTGCTAGGCTCATACCAGCCTGATGATGGACTACATTATCAAATAGGTCAAAAGGGACAGAATACCAAAGTTTCTGTATGCAGAATTGTAGATGATGTGATGTTAAAGGCAGTCTCTGAACAAGAACTTCAGCAAATGATAAGGGAATGAACTGCAAAAATGAAAGCACATGGGCTGAAAATTAGTACAGATAAGAGCGTTGTTATGGCAGCATATAGGGAAAATCAGAAGAAGCCAAGAATTGAGATAGAAGAAAATATAGTGACTCAAGTTAACTACTTCAAGTACCTGGGAGAGGTGGTTTAGGAGAAGTGAATTCTGAATGAAGAGGTCAAAGATAGAATCATAGGGTGGAGGAGCTGCCGCCAACTGGCACAGAGTGGTAGGGATAGTGTATGATAGAAGAATGCCAAAGAAGCTGAAGAGTAAGGTGCTCAAAACAATGATGTGACCAGTACTACTGTGTGGTACAGAAACCTGGGCAATGAAGGCAGAGAAGTTGAGGAAGCTAGCGGTGATGCAGATGAAGTGCCTAAGACAGATGGTAGGATGCACATTGTGTGGCAGATGAAGAAATAAGGGCATCAGAGATGAAGCTCCAATTGCAGAGAAAATCAAAGAGAAAAGATTATGGTGGTTTGGGTACATGTGCAGGAAAGCAGAAGATGATCTGGTGAAGACGATTTGGGACAGACAGGAAGAAGGTCAAAGACAGCAAAGAGATGGATGGATTGTGTGAGAGAAGACCTGTGACAGTCAGATATGACTGTCAAAGAGGGTAGGAGAGTGGCACTAAATCAAGAGAGGTGGTGACAGTTAATCTGACACCTCAACCCCATGTATAAAATGGGAAAAAGGGGGTTAATGATGATGATAATCATGATGATTATGCCAAACACTATTTTAAACTCCCCTTTTCAAGGGCTGACTTTCCTTGGCCTTGAAGTAAAGGCATATCAGCAACGTATGGAGAAAGAAGGAGAAACTGTTATGGCTGTTTCTGTTATGTTCTAGCCACCTCAATGCCCCTTCTCCAGGATGTAGAAAAGCCCTCACCAAATGTAGCTTAAATGTGAATGGCAGCTTCAAAAGCAAATCTGAAAAAAAAATAACTCTCAGGGCAATTCCTGAGAGGTCACACACCTAGAAGGAGGGGTTCTTTGTGATAATGCTGAAGCCGAAAACTGCCTATAGGTAGTCAGCAGCAGCCTTGAGACTTTACTTTGCTGCTGCCCTCTGGGAGCAGTTGGGGGGGGGGTCATTTGGCCCTCCATCTGTTAACATGGAAGTCTATAACCAAAATAGAAGAGGGTCAAGACAGCAACATACAGTGGTTACAAAATTCCTTTTCTCACGACTTCTACCTTTCCTCACTGGACATCCCACTGCATCAAGATGCTAGCTGCAAAGATAAAAGTCTTCAATGTTCTAAACATAAGAACCATCTAAAAGATCCCAACAGACTATAAAGGGTTCTGATTTTACTTTGTGTAGTTTTAGTGCCAAAAAAGACAATACCTCTAATCAGCTTTGGATCTTCAGATCAGCTTTGTATCTAAGTGGCCTAAATACCTTTATCCCCCCCAAAAAATGTTGTTATCATTGTGCGGTCAGTCTTTCCTTGTGTAGCAAAAGTAAAGGGGAAAAAGCAAAGGATGTGCTCTTTGTACCCTCAGAATACCTATTTCACTGCCTAAATTGCAAATGACATGTGAAAGTGTCTATGCTTTCAAGTAAGACCTTGCCAGTTTGATTTCCAAACTCTTCATGCTTTACTGCTTGATCTCGACTTAACCCCCAAGGAGTTTACCAAATGCATGATACAGCTACATGCTCCTGTATGGCTGGCTGCTAGTTGCTTTATCTATTCAGATTCCGGTGATTGTGAGAGAATCCCCCATCATGCTATTCTATTCTTTGGGAATAATACTGAATCCAGGAAATTCCCAAGTATAACCTACTCAGCTTTTTTACATTCTTGGGGTACAGCTTGGACACAAAAGTATCAAAGAAAGACCCCCGCTGCCAGAATTCAGTCTATATAAACCAATAAATAATCTGTTCTTGTATCTATAATAGCTAAAGTGCATCTTTGTTTCCAGGCACTGGAACACAAGACAGTGATCATGCTCATAATTCCTCATACAAGATACCACATTGAGAGTTTTCACTGAGCACTTTGGGTCCAGTAGTCTCAGAAAAAAGATCATCTTCTTTATCAGATCTGCATTTCATAGGTGTACAGGTGGCTCTAAACAGCTTTGACAATCCTTTCCATCCTATCAGTCCTTCAGTCCTGGGGTAGGGAGTATTTCAATGGGAAGATAGTTCAAAGTTTTGGGACATCTTCAGAACTATCCCTTCATATACTGGAAATGAGAGCAGACCATTTGGTCCTTCGGCTTTTCCAGGATTCCTTCCCAGACTCCTGGTGGGAGTTCTCACTGTACAGTAAAACAATATGGAAGTTATACAAAATATCAACAAGCAGAGGAGAATTTAATCATGTCCTCTATGCTGGGAAATGTGGAAGCTCTGAAAAGGTGCAATGTCCAGCAACTGTTTTCTAGATGTTGCCCATATCCCTCGGAAGTCCAGTTCACTTGGAAGCAAATTCAACAGATGTCTGTTTCTGCTCAGAATTGGCCCCTCTGCACCTCAGTCTCTTAGGAAAAACTTCTGGACACAGAAAAAAAACTCTGTGACCTTTTTTTAACTCCCCAATGACACCAAGTGTAGTACCTTTTTCCCTCACTCCATCATGGAGGGTTTTCCAAAGAGATACCCTTACCCACCCAGACTCCACTACACTTTACCAATTTTTTCTGATGATGATATTTATTCAAAGGACAAAACTTCTTAATGCCAACAACATTTTTATAGCTTCTTAAGTGTTCCTGGCAAATGTGATTCCTTTTACTATTGTCTTATCTTCTGGGGAAGCCCCTCTTCTTGAAACCAACAAGAACATTACTCACCCACCCATCAGGCCAGACTTACGTAGACATTTTCTCCCTGTAGCTGGCTGTTTGGCTTCTCCTTCTATTAGCTGCCACCAAGTCTTTCTTTTCATGGTAGGGTGTTCAAGATCCTGTCATCATCTCAAAAGCCCAGTACTAGAAATAATGGTAAAGACAAATGGCTTTTTTATTTGGGCCAGTGGAAGAGGTTTGAATCCTTCTTTCATTCCAATGCTGCTGGTTCTAGACTGTCTTGCAGGCATCTTTGAAACTGTGAGTAGTTCTAGATTTCTTGAAGTCTGTTTTGCTACTACTTCTAACTTTTGCCAAGGCCTTGATTCAAATGTGTGAAGACTTCCTCAAATGTATCTTTTTTGTTGCGTCCTCTGCTGCAAGATCCAGTATCCCATGCACTTATACTTTGGTCTACAAAAATTGACTTTGGCTCGTTTTTGAACCTGCAGATTCAGCAGAGTTAGTTTGTGACTTTAAAGACCATATTTCTTTTTCTTTCTTTCTTTCTTTCTTTCTTTCTTTCTTTCTTTCTTTCTTTCTTTCTTTCTTTCTTTCTTTCTTTTTAAAAACAGCTAGAAGCATTTTAGAATTATTAGCCCTGTCCATGAAGTTTCCTTATTTGAGGTTTCATAAAGATGTTGTATACCTTTTGACTAACCCATTCTTCAAGCCTAAAGTCACTGCTGAGTAAAATATTTTTTTTATCACTTTAAACAGGGAAGTAACATTTTAATCAATATGTTCGCTTGACTTTCTCTCATGTCACTCAGATTTTGTTGAATACTTGCTACACTATATGGGTGTCCACCATTGATTATTTACAGTAATTTACCAGTAAGGCAATGGATACTTTCTTCAAATGATTCACATATCAGTTATGTATTTTATTTAGTACAGTATCTAGTATGTACTATATATTTAGTATAGTATGCTGTGCAAGGTAGTTTTCAGTCATAAAGACTAATGAGTTATTCAATACAAATTACCTACAAAATAAAGTTTTTTTCTAACCTCATCTCTAGTGTCTTATTTTGACATTCTCATCTTGATAATTTTGAATTGAACCTCAAGCTCCAACCCACTCCAACAGGCAGTAAGCCTTTGAGGCATAACCTCTAGCCTTCTGTCTCCTAAAATGTGAAACACTGCCTCTCACAATGTGAAACAAAGGGACAAAATGTTGGAGCACTTACAAACATCTTAAACTAGGAATCTTGTAGCATGGTTCGTAATTGTTTCTTCATTCTTAAAGTGTGGTCTTTTGATAAGTTAATATGACTCAATGTTATTCAATATTATTTACTAAGAATATCTGTTAAAAAAATGACAAATAAATGTGTACCAACCCCTTTCAATATGGAACAGTGCAGAATATAGACATTTTAAGACTCAGAATGATGAACACTCCTTAAATTGAACTACAGTTGAGAGGTATGCTGTGAGAAGACAGGCTGTAGGACATCATTAGTGTTCAAATACTTTCTGGACCAGAAGCACAGCGAGCACACCTGTCATAATCACCAATCATAAATATGGCATTCTGCATGTCATAAAGCCCAGGAGATCATTTATTATTGTAAGGTCAGTGTCACCAAACAACACTATCAGCAATGCTCATTATGGATGATAGAGGATGCATTTCTGGGTTTCATAGGAATGGTGGAGGATAATGTTCTTATCAAAGGTGGTGAGATGCAGACTGATGTGCATACGAGTCAGGATACTAAGTGTTGCCCTGCATAACTTAGCCACCCACAGGTAGCATGCTTGTGGTGTTTACCTGGCATCTGATATCCTATATGTCATTCTGTAAGTATACTGTCCTGTGGAGGATGATACTAGCACACATGGGATCTGTATGATCTGGCTGAATGTCTGTTGGCAACTGTGAGGGTAAACATTGTACTTCACGTCATTTGCTGTTTCTATCTATACATACAGTTTGATATGGTATATGTGCTACTAATGCAAATGAATCAAACATTGCACACGAGACTTCCTTCCCAAATAGGTAAGCATACAGATGTGTTCATACGGTATGTAAATATGATGTCTACCCATTTTTGCACTATGTTTGGCCTTGGTCTTTATTTCCTATCCTTCTGTATCTATGATAGTTGAGTCATCCCCATCTGTACCCTCAACAGTTGAGACTGAGTGTGATTTTCAGGAGCTTTTAGAAATGGTCTGACATCATCAGGTCTATTCATCATCCGTGTCACTAGTGGTGTTGGTGCCCACAACTAAGAGTTAAGTTGCTGTCAATGTGCTAACTGGGGTAAAATGCTAGCCATCATAACAGTGTATATTTTAAAGTAGAGACCGCTGTGGTACAGGGACTGATTGCATCAAATTTGTGTGATAGTGATGGTCTGTTCATTCAGACAGTTTATCATCAGATACTGGTTTGCCCCCATATCACACAGACCATGTGATGATGCAATCACTTACATCCAGCAGGAAGGAGACGACCACCTAGAAATTCACAATGGTGTGGTGCACTTACATATCCAGTGAATGATCCATAATAGAATAGGGTGTGCACAGCCACTGAGAAGTATTTTGAAGTTAGTGTAAGATAGTCAGTTGTGAGTACAGGTGACATGGTGATATTTGCTCTAGTGACCTTAACAACTAATCTACTTTTTTTACCATACAGATGCATGAACTTGGTAGTGTCATATTTCATGTTGTCAGGGCTGGCAACACTGTTAGAATTTGCACTATATGGGCACAGAGTGTACTTCACCACTACAGCTGGCATGACTTGTAATGTACACACACTACTGAAGTGTGCTGCCACCATGACATATACCTACACTGATGTGGACAGCCCTTTTTGGATGTCAACATGTTGCATGCTGCTGCATATCTGATGTGTTACATGCAGTGTCTATGTACAAGGTAGTATAACTTATCCTGTCAATTAACATGGTATCTCATGTACATCTCCAGCAGTTTACTTTCATCATTTAATAAAGTCATTGCTGTCATAGTTTGTACTAGATGTACCTGCCTGGCTTTGTCAACTTATATTCTGTCTGCTGTGCTGTAAGGGCATGTGATTGCTTATCTTAGTGTTGTTAGGATCATCACCTATCTGTGCCCATGTGTTAGATGTTACTATGCTGTCTTGTGTTGTATTTTTCAAGGTGGTGTTATGTTGTGTGTCTGCTGATGGCTACTGTGCTTGTTGTTTCTTGCAAAGCAACACAGTAAGAAACATTTCATTCTCTAGGATGTCTGCACTACAAATATATTATAGTACTCTATGTAAAGTATCCAGGCAGTTAAAAATGTGTTTCATTATGCCTTCTGTTTGGACATGTGTCTGGTTATGACTTTCCTCAGCTGATTTTCTAAGATACTACATCAATATCAGTCAGATGCTTGGCATAGATAGATGCAGCCCTGAGTAAGGCACAGGTGATCTGGTGCTAGCAGTCCAGGCCCTGGAGGAGATGGACAGGGTGGGAGAGGGATGATGAGATCTACCTGCTTGCCTTTCTTTAAAGGAAGAGGTATAGATGTATACCTCCAAGAGTATGATTTTTATCAAGAAACCTCTTTGTTGACTGTAGACCTGAAGCTGCAAGAGCATAGCAGGTTGAAAGGGCACCAAGGATACTTGTAGATACCTCACTGATGGAAGCAAGTGACTATGCCATGTGATGGCCATGCATGTCTATCCCTTACATGTCTAATGGAGCCTGTACATGGAAAATGGCTAGGGCCTAAAATAAAAACTATACCCCTAATGTTTAACTCAGTAATGGCTGCAACACTGTCTGAATGTGACAGATGGAGCTATGATGGTTGCAGTCACAGGAAGAAAAAGTTAAAGAAGTGTGTGTGTGTGTGTGTGTGTGTGTGTGTGTGTGTGTGTGTGTGTGTGTGTGTGTGTGTGTGTGTGTGTGTGTGTATATATATATATATATATATATATATATATATATATATATATATATATGTATATTTGTATGTAATAAGCATCACCTATGTGAATAGCAGAAAGACAGATTGAACACTACATGATGCATGTAGGGCTGCCTAACTGTCTGGTTCTTTGCATTTTGTACATGTTTCTTTAACATTTGCATGTGTTTTTCATTAAGCTCTGTTAACTTATCATCCAGCTGTTTGTCTGATAGTTCCTTATCTTTGTTAAGAGCAGCCTTCTGTAAGCAGTAGAAAAAAATACCATACACTGCCAAATATCCCTACAGATTCCAGAATTTCAAAAGGAATGCAAAATTTCTCCAAACTGTTCTTTATTAAAACACAGCATCCTCTCTCTTACTGCCTCGGCATACAGCCTTTACAGAGTAAAAAACTAATACACATAAAAAACACTCATATATACTCAAGTTTATTGACTTCAGTTAAATACAATTGAATATTTGAATACCATTACAACTAAATAAAAACTTTCCAATTGCACTCCAAATGCAAACCCCTTGGAGCAAGGGTGTCATATTTCAAAATAAAAACTGTTTTTCTTTAGACTTTATTATATGGACCACATTTTACTTGATCCAAAATAGTAGCAGTTAATCCACTTTTATCACTTTGATGAAATTCTTGAAAATGGCAAGCAATTGGGCTTTCTTGTCTGCCCTTTCTTATGTCTCTAAGATGTTCCTGTAAGCAAGTTTTAAAAGCCTTCTTACTTTCCCCCACATACAATTTATCACAAGGATACCTAATAGCATATATAATTCCCACTGATTCACAACTATAGATGTCTTTTGCTTCATACTTCACTCCATTTATACAATCAAAAAATGATACTGCATACTTACAAGTACAACATTTACCACATGACCTTGTACCTCTAAATGGGGGATATAAATTCATGACATATCTACTAAAAAGTACTTCCGGCATAATACATTTCCCATGTATGATCATATCACCAATACTTCTCCCTCTTTTGAATGTAATGCTTGGTGTTCCAGCCAATAAATTCTTAAAATCTTTATGCTTAACCAAAAAAATTCCAATAATACTTAACTATTTTTATCTCTTTCTCACTAAGGGACTATACATCGTAACAAAATATATCTTTTTATTAGCAGGTTCATTACTGACATTCATTCTCCTTTTTTCTCCATGAATGCCCATAAACCATATGACATTTTGCCTCTTTTGCATATTTAAATTCAAGATATCAGTAACACTCTCATTAAGTATATTATATCATATCGCCTCTTTAAAAACATTCCTTTAATGTTTTCAATCTCTTGAATAAATTCAGATTCCACATTGCACAGCCTCCTTATTCTATGGAATTCTCCATAGGGGAGTGCTGCAATAGTATGACTTGGATGGCAAGTATGTCCATTCAAATACTGATTTCCATTCACAAATTTCCTGTGGACTATGGTATGTATGGGCATACCCTCCAAACCTTTTAACATGACATCTAAGAAAGTAACTTTATTACCTAAATCTATTATTCTGTAAATAATCAATAAAGTCACTAACCAATTTATAACCACCTCTACATAAAAATTAAATCATCTATAAACCTAAAATAACCCAGAACATATTTTTAAAATAAATCTGAAACATAAACATGTTGAAACTCAAAATAACCCATAAATAAATCAGCATACATAGGGGCAAATGGTGCCCCCATGGCAGTACCTAATAACTGTTGATATAACTTTCCATCAAACTCAAAATACTTATTAATCAAACAAAAAGAAATTAAATCTATAACATACAATGAGGCTGGGCTATAACCCAAGAAATGGAGAGATGCTTTAAGTCCAACCCTTTGTAGTATATTTGTATATAAACTCACAACATCTACTGTAATCCAGTACATGTCCTTCTCCCAAACAATATTGGAAATCCTATCTAAGAAGTGAAAAGTATCTCTCATATAGGACTCCAATTTAATAACAAACAGGATTAAATAACTATGTAAGAAACCCCCCATATTATGTGTAAAGTAATTTCAAGCCAATATTATGGGTCATCCTGGGGGGTTCTCCATGTCCTTATGAATTTTGGGTAGGCAGTAAAAGTGCTTCTGTGAGCGGAAGGTCTGAAACATTTCACCTGTCTCTACAACCTGTAAGCTTTTAGCATGATCTAAAATGACTGGAATTCTCTATAAAAGGTGGAAACTGGTATTACAAAATTACTTTTGACTTCATCTGACAATTTGGACTTGTCCTGCATAGTCTTTACTGACAAGTGCTGTAACACAGTTTTATGACATGTTAAACAAAAACAA
The DNA here is from genome assembly GCF_019279795.1 of Protopterus annectens. NCBI lineage: Eukaryota > Metazoa > Chordata > Ceratodontiformes > Protopteridae > Protopterus > Protopterus annectens. The sequence goes on along the minus strand of NC_056737.1, from coordinate 1,807,429,200 downwards.
GGATATCTGTCTCCACAGTTAAAACATTCAATTTAAGTTTTATACTTTTGTACATACTGATCAAAACAATTAATTCATTTACACATATAAACTTTCTTATTTCTATTTATACCAAACAATGCTTTATTACATTTAACATCACTACTGGCTTGTTCATGTCACTGATGTAATAATGTCCAAACTTTATTAGGAGTCTGGTTTAAGTCTATGGCCACAGAATGTGTGCATTTAGCACTTTTTTTCCTTGATGGTATCAATGTTATTTCAGAAAGAGGCTTACTGATTTTCAGAAATGGCTAACAGGTGATCAGGCTGTAGACTAAAATTGCAAACTGGAAACTCCCACTGTGTTGAAAATGCTGGTGAACATCTCAGAGCAGATGCAAATATGATGTCTCAGTTTCACCCACTTGGACGTTCCTGATACTGCTTAGCTGTTCAATACTGACTGTATGGAGGTTGGCACCAACAAAATATTAACTAGTGCTTGTTGTAGTACTTTTACGAATATTTAAAAAGGTCTGAATTAAGTCTGGCACACCACTGTTAACCTGAATTATCAGCAGCTTACACAGACTGATTCTGTAGGGGTCCTAATGGAGAGATGATGGGGTCCTGATGTAGAGATGAAAAGTCAGCAAGCAAAGGAGTGTAGTAGTAGTGCTGAAATTGAATTCATCCTCAAGTCTTGGTGAGTACCTTCGCGAGGTGGACCCTGTTTTTCACAAAATCTCACCAAGTCGACACTGATATATAGACTGTATTTATATAGCATATATCATGGACAGAAGTAAATCAAAAATAAAAAAAGATAGCTGGGTACACAAGACCCAGGATAAAAAAGTGCCAAATCCTGGTAGGTGCACTTGTGCCAGGACTGGAAAAAATGACAGTGTAGAATCCTCAAAAAATGGAAACAATCCTACAATGGGGCCAGGCCAGGCTCAGTGAGAGGATGGCCCCCCTGTTGTAGAAGGAAGTAGTAGTCCACAAAAATGACAAACATTGATTGGCCAAAGAAGAGCCATAAAGATGACAGAGTGGACTACTGAGGATAAGAATGAAATTATGTATTGTTACTATTATGTAAAAAGCCCAGAATTTCCAGACACAAGATATACAAAACGATTAAGAGAGAAATTAGAGGAAAGAAAAATACTTCCGCAGGAAAAACTGTCACAAGCTTCAAATAAAAATTTGCTTTCATTAACACAACAGATTTTTGAAAAACAGTGTATAGATCAAGACACTTTGATCTCTTTGGAAAAAGTAGCCTCTGAGAAAGTGAGAAAATATAAACAACAAAACCTAGAGATATTTGAAAAATATAAAAAAGAAATATAGACATGGGAAAGAAAGAGAGATTTGATATGGTGCAATATTTATGCAAAGGAGAAAGCCAAGTTAACTAATATACAGAAGGCAGTTTCAAAGATATTCAAAGAAAAATACAGGCAAAAGCATCCAGATATGGAAAATTTCACAATAAAAAGACTAAAAGCACAATGATTTAATGTAGAAAAGATGATTAGTAAAGTAGAAGTTAAAGAAATAGAAGTTGAAGTTATGGAGTGCCTGCGAAGTGAAGGATTTAATGTAGAAGATCTAAAACAAACTACATCACAGCATGATGGAGTGAGTCTCCAGAATAAGGAAAAGCAAGAAGATCAGGGAACATGTGAAGAAGAAATATGGACAGGGGAAAGGAAAGAGATTTAATATGGTGTAATATTTATGCAAAGGAGAAAGCAAAACTAATACAAAAAGAGCAGCACCAAAGATATTTGAAGAAAAATATAGACAAAGGAATCCGGATATGGAAAACTTTACAATACAAAAAATAAGAAGACTAAGAGGAAAAGTAGAAAAAGAGATTAGTAATGAAGAAGTCAAAGAAATAGAATTTGAGGTAATGGAACAGCTGCAAAGAGAAGGATTCAGTGTAGAAAATCAAATGCAGAAAGCACCACAACAGGATAGAGCAATGGATATCCAAATTAAGGGGAAGCCAGTGCAACAGGAAGCAACAGGTCAGGTGCCATATCAAGATATTGTGGAGCCTTCCACAGGAAACCAGTATAAAAGTTCACTTGAAGCTAGATAGGAAGGAAAGGAACAGGAAACTCTGATGCAGTCAATGTTGAGGAATGATAGGCCAGTGAGTTTCCATATGACAAAACAACAGATGACACAGGATGAAATTGAAGAGAATGTGCCACAAGAAGATGTTATAGAACTTTCTATAGAATGCCCGCAGGAAATGGAAAACAAGGGATGTGCCCTCAGTATGGAAGAAAAGGAGTTAAGAGAAGAGTTGCTTGATTTAATAGACAAAGACAGATATATCAAGATCAATGAGAGAAATAGACTGCAGAAGGTTAATAAAACCGCAAAAGTCAGAAGTTTGATAAAACAAATGAACACAGTAATTAGGACTGTTTATAGAGATCCATGCGATATAACAGAAGTAAACAGAATATATTACTGTGCTGCTAAATTAATAACTGATAAAATTCTATCACAAGAATATAGGGTAGCGAAGGAAAAGGGGGGGGGGAGTGAATACCATCATGGAAACATCGAACAGAGAAAACTATAAAGCATCTAAGACAAGAAGTGTCATTGTTAGAAGATTATAGAAGAGGGAACAGATCAATAAAAATATTAAGAAAGATAGATGTGATAAAAGCAATGCACAGTATTAGAACAGACCAGGATCTATTATGCAATATTGGAGATAACAAACTAAAAATTTCAAAACAGGCAAAAAGACTCAGAAGATACGAAGATAAATATATGGGAAAAGCACAAAATAAGCAATTTACTGATGACCCAAAAAAGTTTAATAGAGAATTGGGAAATAAGGTAAAAGGAATTAATAGACTGCCAAAAAAAGAGGAAGTAGATACATTTTGGAGAAGTATCTATGAAGATTCTGTGGAACATAACAAAGTTGCTAAATGGATGGAAGAAGTAAAAGAAAAAATAAGAAGTTTAAAGGTACAGGATATGAAATGGGATGAAATAACAGCCAGAGAGATTGAAATGAAGTTGAGAAAAGCCTCTAATTGGAAAACCCCAGGCCCAGATGCAGTACATCCTACACTGATTGATTACATTACAGTAACCATAAACCAGTGGCAGACCACTTTGCAATTAAGCCATGATAAAGGGCAGATTATTATCCCAGGGATAAAAATCTAAAGGGGGATATTCCAGGGTGACTCCCTGTCACCATTGCTATTTTGCCTTGCCATTAATCCATTAAGCTGTTTACTTAACAGCTTAGGTCATGGCTATAATTTGGCTTCTAGAAAACAACAAAGTTTAATGACTTCTCATCTTCTCTTTGTCGATGATTTAAAATTGTATAGCTCATCAGATGAGGAACTGAAAGCACGGCTGCAGGTTGTCAAAACTTTTTCAGATGATATTGGAATGTCATTTGGTCTTGATAAATGTTCAAAAGCGACCTTTAAAAAAGGAAAATTGCAGCACTAGAAAAACATCAGTTTGGGAAAAGAATGTGATATAAAAGAACTTGAGCAAGAGGGGGTGTATAAATACTTGGGAATTGATGAAGGATCAGCAATAAAACATGAACAAATGTGAATAAAGCTTAGTAAGGAGTACTTTAGAAGACGTAAATTAATCCTGAACAAGATCCAAGCTATAAATCAATTTTCTCTTCCTGTCCTAACTTATAGTTTTGGAGTAAATGACTGGCCCCAAAAAGTGTTGGATAGATTGGATATTAAAACAAGAAGGATGTTTCATGCTCACCAAATGATTTATAAAAATCAGTGCGTACCAAGATTATATATTCCCTGTTCTGAAAGAGGATGACCCTCCTTGAAATTGATTACATCTATAGATCTGCAATCGTGGGACTCCACACATCTACTGACCTCACAAGATCCAAATGTGGTGAAAGTTTTGAAACATGAGGAGAATAAATCTAAGATGACATCTCTGCTTAATTTAGCAGAAGTATATCGACGTCAAGCACGAATGGAAATCAAACCAGAAGTGGATAAAAATCAGGCAGCAACTGAATGTGCTAAAAAACAAAAGAAAGAATATAAGGTGAAGGACCAGATGAGAAGGCAAGAAATGTGGAAAAAACATAAATATAGTCGCAAGTATAGAAAACTTCTGGAAGATCCTCATGCTGATCAAGAACGAACACAGTAATGGTTAAGGAGAGGTGAATTTACATCAAGAAATGAAAGGTTAATATTGGCAGCCCAAGATAGTGGGCTATGTACACACTAGCTTACTAAGTCCATTGAACATGTGGGAGAAACAGACATATGTAGGTTTTGTGGAACCGAATTGGAAACAGTCACACACCTTATTGCTGGTTGCGACTCTATAATGACAGAGGGACTGTATACTGAAAGGCATAATAATGTAGCGAGATTGTTACACTGCACATTGTGCAAACATTATGGTATCGAAGTGGCTGAAAAACACTGGAAACATGAGCCACAGAGAATCATAGAAAATGATGACGTTTACATCACATGGAATCACCCAATACCAACAGTCCAAAAGATAGATGCTAGAAAACTGGATATAGTGGTCCTAGAAAAGAAGACAAAAGTAGTATTGATCATTAAAATCGCCGCACCTAGTGACTACAGTGTATTGTGTACAGAGACACAAAGTCATAAAATACCTCGATCTGCAGGCAGAAATGAGAGCCATGGGGAAGAAAGATACCCAGACAGTTCCAATAGTAGTAGGAGCAACTGGTCTTATCAAAAAGAATTTACAGTCATATTTAGATATGTTACCAATTCATGTAACACTGTACGAATTGCAGAAGGAGTCATTACCGGGCACATTGCGGGTGCTGCAAAGAGCACTTTTGGTTAACATCAAAGATTGAAACAATACTAATTTCATGAACGTTAATTGTACTTTGACTTAGGAATGGGGTCCATTCCCATCATGGTATTAGAAACCCAAAAGACTTGGAGAAATTAAAAAAAATACTGTACAACTATATATTTTGTATACTGAAAGTTTTATCGAAACAAGCCGACCAAGCACTACTGTCAAGATTATAACATTTTTTTTATAACACAGATCACTGTCAGATACACTGCACTTCCTCCACTGACTCAGATTACAAAATGTCCACCAGATAATCTTTTGCAGCCACTTTTATCTAGTTTCAAAACTTTGTCCTTAATTTTTTTTAAATTTATTTATTTAACATTTGCTAACTGGGAAAGTCCAAGTTGGAACAAAGCCAATTGTCAGTGGAGGCCCGGGGAGAAACACTCCAGATGCATGTCTTTGTAATTAAATATGTTTAATGAAACATTCTTTTCCTGTATTGAAACATTCTTTGTCTGCATCCTTATCTCATTTAGAAAAAAAAAAACAGTTCTCAGCAGGCTGAAATGTTCTTTCATTGATAGAATAATCTGTAATTTTTTCTGCTGTGTTAGCCATTTCCCTTTAGCATGTTTATTCACTTGAATATCTGTATTCATTCAACAGTTTATTATATTTCAACAAGCCTCTATTGTTAATGCCATTTGTTACAAAAACATTCAAAAGTATAATACTTTTTGTTTCACACAAACACATTCTGTTAAGCTAATCATATTTGTTTACTGTATACTTCTTTTCTGTACTCGCAGATGCTGTGTTCTTAAAATATCACACTGTTACTATGATAGAAAGCAGTTTTACCAAACTTCCGTTACTGTTAAGGAAAAACAGTTCTATCAAATTATATATATTTTTCTATCAAATACATGTTATTACTATGAGGGAAACCAGTTTTACTTTATATAATTCTATCACCCGGCATATTTATTTTCTGCTTCAAAAGTAGGAATTATATGTACTGCCATGGTGTCTGATACTCATTTCATAGATGAAGCCAGGAAACTGATGGAATAATGGTACTTGTGAATAATGTCTTGTCCTTGTTCATGACCACTTTAAATCCTTTATTTTAAGTAGATGCAGGCTGTAGTGACCAGTGCAGGTGCCATGTCGTCTATCCCATGGAGTACCTTCATGCTTTCCTGAGATTTATTTTATTTATTTATTTATTTATTTTATTTTACATTTGTTGACCGGGCTAGTCCAACTGGATATATGTCCATTTTCAGTAGAGGCCCGGGGAGAAAAGCTCCATATGTTGTACAAGTTCACAAAGAGGCATGAAAATATTACATGAGACACAAAGCAATTTAAACATATGATTTAAAAAGATAAAATAAGATACTAGAATTTAAAATTTATTTATTTTTTTTTTTTATATAGTGAGCGTTAGTCTGGATTAGTGCAGGAGCAGAGTGAGCATTAGTCTGGATTAGTGCAGGAGCAAAGCCAGTGTTTATTGAGATGAGTCTTTAGTTGATTTTTAAAAATTTGGAAAGAGGTTAAAGAAGTGATATGAGAGGGTAGATTATTCCATGTTTTTCCAACAGAGTTGGAGAATAAACAGTCACCTGCATGATTGTGAGATTTACTAATGTTAATCAGGAGTTTGTTGGCAGAGCGAAGTTGTTTCAGGTTTTTGTATGGGGAAATAAGGCTAGAGAGTATTGGTGTATTGGTTGGCTGATATAGAATCTTATGAGCTATTAAGATTTGTTGCAGAACAAGTTGGTTAGGAAGTTCAAGCCAGCCTAGTTCTTTTAGGTTCTGGCAGTGATGAGTTCGAAAAGGAGATCCTACAGCAAATCGAGCTATGTTATGATAGGATGTTTCAAGTTTCTTCATGTTGTTTTTGGAAAGATTAGTATAAATGGGACAAGCATAGAGAAGAGTAGAAATTAGGTGAGACCTAGCAATGATGGGTCTTGCTGTAGGTGTTAGGAAAGGTTTTATTCTGTAAAGGGATCCTATTTTTTTATTTACTAATTTTATGGTGTTGTTGATGTGAGAATCAAAGTTGAGGTTATTATCAATGGTTATTCCTAATAGTTTTGTGGTTAAGTCAGGGGAAATGAGTGTTCTGTCAGAGGATGTAAGAGTAAAGTGTGGTGTAGTCAATTTACGAGTAGGTGAAAAAAGTAACAGTTTGGTTTTCTTGGGGTTAAGGAGTAGACAGCGGTCAGAGAACCATTGTTCTACAGTGTTAAAAGCTTTTTGAGTAAGTGACTGGAGTTCTGTTAGAGAGTTAGCAGTACAGATTATAGTAGAATCATCTGCGTATTGAATACAGGTAGCATGAGGAATAGCAGCTTGAAGGTCATTGATAAAAATAGAAAATAGTAACGGGCCTAGGATTGAGCCTTGGGGTACGCCTATGGAGATAGGTAGAAGATTTGAAAGTGAGTTTTTCCAAAGTACTGCCTGCTTACGATTTTCTAGGTAAGATTCAAACCAGGATAAGGCTAGCTGGTCAAGACCAAAATATTTGAGAATATGTAGTAAAAGTTTGTGATTCACCATATCAAACGCTTTGGATAGATCGATGAAGACTGAGGATGATAAGTAGTTGTTGTTACGGTTAGTGTTAATGGAGTCAGTGAAGGAGAGTAAAGCTGTAGTGGTACTGTGTGAGGGTCTGAAACCATGCTGACAGTTAGAGAGTAGGTTGTTGTTAAGAAGGTGATTTAGTATTTGTTTGTGAATACATTTTTCCATAATTTTTGCAAGTGGTGAGAGTAGAGCTATTGGTCGAAAATTGGAAAACTCATTACAGCTGCCTCCTTTATGTAGTGGGATGATATGAGATATCTTCCAGAGAGAGGGGAAGATTCCTTCCTTATAGATCTGTTAATTAGGATGGAAATAGGGTAGCTTAAGGCTTTGGCACCTACCTGCAGGAATTCTGCAGGCAGTTTGTCTGCAGAGGGAGTGGTTGGTTTTAGTTTTTGGAGCAGTGATGTGATGAAGGAGGTAGAGACAGGTTGTAAGTGGAGGGTAGGAGGTGGATTTGATATAGGTGGAAGTAGGTTTGACGTATCAGGAGATAAATGACTAGCAAGTGTTTTGATAGTATTTGTGAAGAACAAGTTGAAATCATTTGCTGTTTGTTTAGGGTTATCTGGGTTAGAGTCCTGGGGATTAGGTGAAATGGAATGACCTGGGGATAGAAGATTGTTAATACTGGCCCAGAATTTTTTAGGTTCTTTATTAGTGTTATGCTGTAGCTGGAGGTAATAGTTATTTTTGTCTGTTAGGATAGATCTTTTGGTGTTGTTTCTAAGTTCTCTGAAATTTTGGCGGTCAGTTAGATTTTTAGTGGTTCGCCATTTAGACCAGGATTTATTTCTAAGAATGATTTTATGCCTAGTATTATTAGTTAGCCAGGGTGCTATTTTTGTTTTAGTTCTGATGGTTCGTGTTGGGGCATGTTGGTCTAGAATTGATAAGAACGTAGAGTTAAAGTATTCTACTGCTTCATTAAGTGGGAGATATTTAAGGTTAAGGGTTAAACCAGGGAATGTTAGCTGCTTCTCTAGGCACTGGAGTATTGACAAGCAAGGCATTCAGAATCCCAGGTGCCATTCCTTGGGATATACTGACTCCTCTGTAGGCATTTGGAACATCTGTGAGGCTGCAAAGTGTATATTGCAGTGTCTACCCCAATATCAACATGTGTACCCTACACATTATAGCCCTGTCACCTGGTACCACAATAGTATTTCATGGATAGCCACAGTACGATAAGATACCCTGGGACCTGAAACAATGTTACTGCTATAGCCTTTTTACCAGAGCACCATAACTTAAGTGCTTGATAACTGCAGCTCTGTTGCACAGTGTGGTGATAGTGACTGATGTGGCACACAGTGTTATTTGTGTAGTTTTTTTACATGTACTTCAGTACTTTTAGTTTGCTTAACTTATTCATCACCTGTAGACTTATTTCTCTATTACTTATGTCAATTTATTAACCACTAGGTATGTGATGGCATGTGCACTAGCTTAACTTCGGACATGTTTTGCATAGTCTCACTTTACTAGCTTTCTTTGGATTTCTGTCCTTTTTTCATGAATGGAAATCATGTTTCATGGTAGTGTGCTACACACAAAATAATGTCAGGCACACATGCAATGCATTAATGAATGACACTAAGTGTGATCACAAAAATATATCCCTGTGATTATATTCTAAGACCAGGACTGCAGTGATCTGAAAGTTCACATAGTTAGCACATATAAAAACAGCAGGAATGTGTGTATTTGGCAGGGGGGGGGGTGAGGTACAGTTCTCCGTATTGTGGCATGAATGCAGAAACTCTTATGAAGTGCTAATGCAAGTTTTCAGTTTTGATATTTATTTGAGTGATCACAGGTTTTTGATTACACTTTTTATTGTCTGCCACTGTTCCATTAAATTTGCTCCATGAAGGCAGCACAAATGCCTAATGCTTAACTTTAGGTGTTTATAAATCCCATCCTGCATTTTCTAGCTCTTTTTGTAACATGGAAAAAATTACATGAATTGTAGCATTAAAACAATCAAAGCATACATAAATAATGCCCACACATTTAGTTTGCGTAGTACATAAGTACACTTTTTTCAGTAGTGTTTCATATTCAACAAGGCAGACAACAAAAAATTGTGTTCGGGGGGAAAAAAAAATTAAAAAAAGCCACAACCAAGCCACAGCTACATCCTGATACATATTATAAACACAACTTGCCATAAGATTATGATGAAACACTGTTTAAGACTTACAAGATGGAGCCAGCATAATTCTGGTGTAACGCTATACAAAATCTGAAATACTTTATCTCTATATAATGACCATAGACAACACAATACCAGCAAAGTAACAAAGCAAGTGCAACCCCCTGCCCCCAAATAAAGTGCACTCAATGTACATGGGTTTTGGAATTATGGTTTACCAATCAATGGGCAATCCTTAGTACTGATTTAGTTTTTCAAAACAAGGATTTATCTAATTGTATCGGTCTAAAGCACCATGTAACAAGAAAGTGTAACAACCATTATCTGCAGATGTCTAAAGCACAGAGCATAAATGCTATCCTCACCTATCAATGGGTTTTAATCCACCAGATATATGATGCCCTAGAGGCTACAAGAAGATGTTAAGCTGCTATTTCTTTTCTTTGCAAAAATTCTATGAAAATTAACATCCCTTTAAAAAAATTAATCCAGTATTAGCTAACTTGCTATTATTGCTTTTTTTTGGATGTAAATTCAGATTTGCTGTTAATTTGATATGAACATGATCTTTTTTGTTATTTTCTTACCAGTTGTCTTATTATTGATGTTTATTTTAGACTACACTTCCCAGGACACCGCTAAAAATGCAAATTCCCTACTGGACATCTGTCTTAATGAAGATAAAGAAAAATGACAAGATTTCAGATGAATAAACATGGCAAATTCTATTGTTATACCACTACTATTGCTCTAACGAAGACTAATATTCACTTGTAAAGAACTGACCATTACCAATTAAAACCATGTACCAGATAGCTTAACATATTGCAGTGTTACCGGCAGTATTTATAGTACCCCTAGGAGTTTGTGATTTCCAATACCCTGAAAGACTAACCAGTCAATCACAATTGGTTGACTGTAAATCTTCCTAATATATACTTGCACAGTAGTAAGTCAATATGTTTTTGAGGGTGTGCAGCCCTACAAAGACCCCTCCCCTGAGTTCTCATATATATATATATATATATATATATATATATATATATATATATATATGGGTCTACTTGATATGGTCGACATTTCAAAATGTCGACATTCATATGGCCAAGATCATATGATCGACATTTGAAATGGGGAACCCGCATCTCTCTACAGTGCGGAATGGAAAGATTTCCACTTCTGCACTGTAGTGTGATCTAGGAGTTGGTATATTTAAGTTCTGGGGTGTGTGGGGGGTGGGTTAAGGTAAGTTTGGATTTTTTTTTTGTGTTTTACTTGTATGGTCGACATTTCAAATGTCGATCATATGGTCTCAGCCATATGAATGTCGACATTTTGAAATGTCAACCATATCAAGTAGACCTATATATATATATATATATATATATATATATATATATATATAATATATATTAACTCTGTAGTTGCAGAACCACTGGCAAAATATAAATATTCAGCATGGCTGAAAGCAGTCACAGCACAAGTACTGTTCTTATTTTCTCTCTCAAAGAAAGGGAATGATGATAGGAGATCAGTAATATCAATGAGCTAGAACGCAAACCGTCACATATTGTCTAGTGATGAATCTATGATATGCTGGAAAATCATATATATTATATAAAATCAACACCATGTTCAGTGCTTTATAGTAATATATAAGTGCATGTATACCATGATGATTTGATGAAATTCCCCTTTCTTCCCATAACAACATATCTTAACTGACTACAGTGAGTACACATGAGTAGTCTATACTAACAAATGCTTTAAAATTCATTTATTTATTTATTGACATTTGATTATTAAAATATGTCAGATGTTAACACATGATATCCTTGTTAATCAACTTGTATTTTTTATGCATTTACTGACCAAGTTGTATTAATTACTAGGTAATAACTGTAATTTGTATATGCTACATATTTTATACCTAGGTACTGGAGTGTTTCTTCTTGGGACACCACTGAAAATGGCCTATAATATAGCTGGGCAAACTGGTAACAAAAATATAAATAAATAAATAAAATACTGCACAGAGTCATATTTATTACTAACAAATGCCTCCGACTTGTCACATGCTATGGTTCTAAATACCATGCTTGCAAAGTTCAGCTATAGTTTAAATTTATGTGTCATGTACAAACATGCACATGTTAAGCTAGGCATTTACATTATAAAAGATTAGTACTGTATATATGAACATGTAAAATATGCATCATATCAGCTGTTCAAAAGCATTCAAGCTATTTATGTGCAGCATTAATGGCAGTTAGCTAAGCACACATATAATTAATATATGTTATTTACTATGTAAAGTTAATGGTTCTGTTCATAAATTCATACACATTAACTGAGAGAACTGGAACATATTTTAGAGATATTACATGACTAGAGTAAGTCATGATGTAAATGACCAGATTCTATTCATTCCATCTGTCTGATAAGACTGATGGGTCCAAGGTTCGATCCCTGGATCTGAGATGGGAAATCTAGTGCTCCAGCCTCAAGCTCCTCTAACTTTTCCTTACAAATCCATATGTGCTTTCTAAGCTAGCTTCCCTCAATTCTCATTTGTCAACTTTGTATTCAGACATGATCCATGAAGCTCTTGCAGCTATGTGCTCCTTGCCTTCATTTTACACAATATTTTAGGGACATTTGCTCATAATTTGCTGTTATATTGGTAATTCTGCTGTCAGTTATTTTGCTGAGTTTGGATTTGGAATTTTGGCATAGGTGGTAAAATTATATTTCCCCTCTATTGATGACTTTCTTGCTGCACTTTCTACTTTTATAAACATTAGGGATCCTCTTGTATTTGCTTGATCTTTGATAGTTTTATCTCAACCTACTGTTTTTGCGCTGTGTGTGTGTTCTTCGCAGGTGTAGTCTCTATGTTATGCTGTCTTTGCAGGTCTCTTCATGGAAGAAAAAAGGGAAAAGAGAGAAGAGTCTTAAGAAGTGCCACATGTGTGACCATAAATACCCCACATGATGGTCATCAGCTTTGTATTTATTGCTTGGGGTGGAGCACCTGAATGTAGAGTACTCCATTTATTAAGTCTTTACGAAAGGACTTTATCTCGCAGGAAGAACAACCTGGTGATCAAGGACCTTCTTCCACCTGATTCTGAGGGAGAAAAGGCCAGAAAATCGAGCAGCAAACCTAACTTCTGAAATAAATGGGAGAAAAACAGAGAAGAACAAAAAAAGAGGAAAGCTGATGATGAGGTTTCATCATCAGTACTGAAACTGCCGAGACAAGTTTCTCCACTCAGATCAGAGTAAGTGCATCCTACTATGGCTGTGACTTCCTCTGACCCAATTTAACTGAAGAAACTTTGCCAAAGCGACAACCAAGTAGACCATCTTTGGTGTTGGAACACGGCTGCATTCCATAAAGACCTCATTCAGTTTCTTCATTCAGGTCCTTTAAGTCTTTCAGAAGTGCCTTGGATTTAGAATAGGAGCATATGATAAGGGCATTCCTGAAAATGCAATTAGATATGGGTGCCCTGCCCCTCCCCCCAAGCAGAGAGGACAGGTCTGTTTTCCCTATCCTTGCTCCATCCCGTCTGTTCTTTGGAATCAGTGGATTTGTAGCTGATCCTTATCCTGGAGTCTTTCCCTTTGGATTTGAATGGTGTCCTACCTCAGCACCAGTGATTCTGGATTTGTCTAACTCCACTCAGTAGTTTTCAGACCTGAGTGAGACTCTGTCAAAGCAGTCACATACTCAGAACACTACATTATTTTCATTCTGTATGTGTTATACATTTTATATACTGTAAAATGTACATTAACCACTGTTTTATGAACAAATATTTAATTTAACTCACCTTAAGATAGCTTTGTGTATGTTTCACTGAAAAACAAATGCAAGCTTCACTCAGTCCGTCATATTTCTCCTCTGAAAACAATTACATTGGCTTTAGTTTAATACCGCTTCTTTTCAGAGGCCACTCATAAAATGTTTTGAAGGCACATGTTAATTAGTTAATTGAAATGGCAGTATATTAATCCAAATTGTGCAAAACAGTATCAGCATGTGATATCACATCAGTAACGATGCAGAGACTTACAGGAGAAATGGTTAATTGCAATTTGTAATGAACATAAAAGAACACCTACAAATGTTACTTCAACATGGCCACTTAGCCCAAGAAATATGCATGTGTACAAAAAGTATCCCACCATTTTGTGCCCTGACTAAATACAATCATTACTTGCTGTACTACTTATTTATGGAGGACAAATGGTTAATTGCAATCTGTAAAGAAATTAAAACAGTATCTGCAAATGTCAAGTGGCAGTTTCACCAAAAAAAAAAAATAAGTGTACAAAACTATAGCACTATTTTCTGCCTGAATGAATAAAATAATTACTTATAGTGTTGCTTATTTTTCACAACTACATTTTAATACAACTAAACTGCAAACTATTCTCAACCTAATCCCCAATGAATGATATTGCATTGTACACTTCTGGGAATGATAGAAAGGGAAACAGTACATTTTTCATAAGAAGATATGAAACTGCTGCCACATACGACATCAGTTTGCAACATACGAATGCACATACTTTGAAACAAATATGGCACACTTGGAATACTATGTAGAAATATCATATCAGCACAGTAGTTTGTATTATATTCCATACAGATGTGCCAGTGCCCACAATTACATATCAGTGTAAAGTAACTCTCTAGCTTCATGTGTAAAACTGTGGAACATATTACCTCCAACCTCATTAATCTGGAAATTGAAAATCTGTTTAACCCTGAACTTTCATAATAATCCCCTACTTAACATCTTTATTCTAAGCCTTTCCACCTGTTACATTCCTAAAGCTTGGAAAATAGCCATTGTAATGCCATTACACAAGGGAGGCCCAACTACAGACCCTGTTAATTATAGACTATTATACAACGACCCCCCATTAATATTCCAAAACGTACACGCTGATTAGTCAGCATGCACTTTGTAGATCAGACTTATACTAATGGAAAAAGGTCTGGTCGCCTGGACTTTTTCCATTAGTATAAGTCTTTTTTTTTTCTTACAGCAATGGAGAAAGCAAGATCTCCGTTACTTTTTAGAAAGTGTCTCGCTATGTTAAAGGAGTTTAACATAGCGAGACAGCTTTAAAAAAAGCAACGGAGATCTCTGTTGCTTTTTCTAAAGCTGTCTCGCTATGTTAAACTCTTTTAACATAGAGAGACACTTTCTAAAGCAACAGAGAAAGCAAGATCTCTGTTGCTTTTTAGAAAGTGTCTTGCTATGTTAAAGAAGTTTAACATAGCGAGACAGCTTTAAAAAAAGCAACGGCTCAGTTGCTTTTTTTAAAGCTGTCTTGCTATGTTAAACTCCTTTAACATAGCGAGACACTTTCTAAAAGGTAACAGAGATCTTGCTTTCTCCATTGCTTCCACCCACAGTTTTGATGTACTGCATAAGCATACGCATGCGCAATACATCAGAACTGCCACAGAATACCAGACAGCTGCGGAAGGGCAACAAGGAGGCATTATACAATGCCATTATTTAAGGAAACTAAATATTTTTTTCTTAAATAATGTCATTGTATAAAACCAATAACCCACTTCTGGGTGTGGGTAATGCTGGATTTACCCATGGTTGTCTTTGTTTGGCCACTCGGGCTTCGCCCTCGTGACCAAACCACGCCAACCATGGGTAAATCCAGCATTACCCACACCCATGCGTGGGTTATTGCTTAATTAATTTTAATCTCACTAGCTTCATATATAAAACTATGAAACATATTATCTCAGACCTTATTAGTCAGGACATTGAAAATCCCTCATCCCTGATCCCTCATCAGTTTGGATTGTGAAAGGCAGTTCCTGCCTCTATCGCCTAATTGATTTCTTTGACACCATTCCCATAGCTTGTTTTAAGTTGGGTCTCTACTGGGTTTCCTAATGGTCATGGGATATCTTTATCTGCTGAACACAGGACACCTTACTGAAGGATGTGACTGTCCATCTGATGGTATGTATGGGTGTGTTGTACCCTATGTCCTATGTAAGTCCTGTTTTTTCTGTTTGTCTAAATAATGATGTCATAGATAGCCTATATGAGATGGCTTAAGTTATGTGTACAGTGTCTGATGGCACAGATATGACAGATATGACATGCATTGGTTAACAACATATACTCTGTATATATCTGTTGCATGTCATGGCGTATAGTTTTCTACCATATCCTGCTTTGTCATTTGCAACTGGGCATACTGGTTCCACCATACTCACATGAGCAAATGTTGTTCCTTCCAAGCTTTTTCCTTAATATCATCATCACTGACCTGTTATGTTATTGTTCTGGTATTTGAAAGTGTAGGTCTATAGCTCTAACTCCCTAGACTGTTAGACAACTTTACTTGGATACTTAAATATTGCTCAGCATGGCACTCAAACACAGTGACTCTACTTAACGTCTTCTCACATGCATATTGGATACTGGAATCAGGGCTGTGCCAAATCAAACACATGCTCAGTTACAATCTGTTAGATTATGTACTTCATTATGCATCTCTTCAGCTGCAGTGTATGGGTGTGTGAATGGAGTAATAGTAGAGCTCTAGAAAACAGACACTATAACTTGTGATCAGAAACAAATAGTCACATTATATAATAATATACTGTCACTGTGCATTAAACTTTGCCTTCTTTTCACTGACACATATATGAGATAGTTGCCCACTAGATGGTGACCACAGATGTGTCCATTAAAACAGTGTTTTTAAGCTGAAGCACCACACTGATATTTACAAGGTTTACATTATAATTAAATACAGTTAAGAAGGAGGCTATAAGGCTATTTTTCACAGAAATTCTATTACTCAAATTAGAATTACATAAATTTGTAGTACAACAAAAAGAAGAAACTGTTGCAGAAAAGAGGAAAATCCGAAGATGAAAAAACTCCCTTACCAGCAAGGGCGCCCGCAGGCAGGTGCAAGGGTGTGCACTTGCACCCCCCTGGAACCGGGCTGGCTGAGAAATTTATTTTAATTAAAAAAAAAAAAAAAAAAAAAAAAACTTTATTTATTTTTTTTTTTTAAAGGGTGTTCCTCTTTAAGAACGCCCTTTACATCCCATCTAGACGCACAGATGCAACAGGTGTTTGCGACCTGTTTTCGTCTTCTGTGCGACTCGGGGAGGGCTGCTACTAGTGTGTCAAATGTAGGTGCATTTCATTCAGTGTGTTCTGGTACCTAGAGCTGGTTTTCTGTTCTTGGAAATAAAAAATCCCGTCCTGCGGATCGCACAGCTCAAGTTCCTGTTAACCATGTCAGCAGGATGCAAAAGTGAAGACAGAGTTAATGGAAGCTGTTAAAGAAAACAGTGAGTGTTCTAATTTGTGAAAAGATCCTATCTGCATAGTCATGAGGCCTGACCGGAGCCTGCCATTTGAGTAAAGTGTGCATGCTTGTCTGGGGAGTTTAATGAGACCAACAACAGGGTGAGAGATGGGCAGTTGTGAGAAAGGGATACAAGCTCTGGGCATTTTAAAATCGTATTTGTGTAAAATAAATGCAGTTATGCATTGTTAATGTTGTCATGTAGTCTGCTAGCTTTTTAATTTGTGTAAGTTATTCATTACTTGATCTTTCAAGAAAGGACATTAAACTATCCCAACTGATCGCTTCTATGTGTTGCTGGTGAAGGATATGTAAATTAAGAAACATAAATAGCTTAAAATGTATTTTATGCATATTCCACTTTTGCTCAGTGTACTTTAAGATGTTTGCTTACTGTTAAAATAAGTACTGTTAAACTAAGCACAGCCATGGAATATCTGGCTAAAGGTGTTGGAGGTATGTGTAGTTTTTTTTATGGAGATAGCAAGGCAGGAAGGGCAATACTCTGTAAACTGCATTCCATTTCACTTGATAGTGACATATGGACGGTGTTTACAAAATAATACTGCTGGGTGAGATGCTGGTTACTTCCAAAACAAATCACATGTAAGCTTTAGGTCATTGTATGAAGTAAAATCTAATTAAATGCATATATCTAGTACTTTACTGTAGCTTTTCCACTTTTGAATTGTCTGTTTTTTTTTTTTTGGTACTATTAGTGATTGAATAAGTTAGCTCTTATTTATAGTGGTTAAAATGATTAGGTGATGCAGACATTAACATATCCATCTGAATATATGATAAAACTGGTTTTCTGATTAAACATATATATAATCTATAAAACACACAGTCAATGGCATAAACAGAATCAAAAGGAGATGGTGCTGCTATCACCGAAAAATTCACTTGCCACAATATAAAATCACTTGTTGCAATGTTCTCTTCTCACAATATCCATCAAATAAAATGCAGTATCAGTATCAAATAATGAAGTCCAGCAACAAATTTTTCGGTGATAGCAGCACCATCTCCTTTTGATTCTGTTTATGCCATTGACTGTGTGTTTTATAAGCTTCGTTATTTTTGGCTACAGAATCCTTACACAGTTGCTGATCGGTTTTTTGCTGTGCTGTTTCATATATATAATCTACTTGTGTGTGCACCTTGTCTGTAAAGGAAGTGCTTTGAGATTTCCATTACTATTGTGACCTTATGCATTTTTCCTGACTATAGTTACAAACAAGACATTTTCAAAGTGTCTCATCGTTAACATGTCTTTTGTAGTGTGAATGTGTAACATGCATGGAAGGCCTAAAAGTGTATAAGTACTGACCACTCAATGCTATTTATGCATTTTTAAATATTCTTTAAATGCAGTAAAAATACTGCTCTCTTGGTCCATTTATAGCTTTGAGTGGTGGTTTTTAATTTCTGTACTTGCGCTATATTAGAATTTGTGTTGTAGGCCGTGTACACTGCTTTTTGTATTTATTCCTTTTAACAACCTAGATTGTTACATCAGTCAAAACTCAGTGCAAATTGTACTACAGCTTTTAAGGCTGTTACATGTTTCCAACTCTGTTCTGTGGTGCTGCTGTTGAAACTTTTATGTGAGGCTAGAGCATAGTAGCACTGATCAATGCTTAACACAGAGGATTACGATTGGATTTTGGATAATAACTAGCTTGCTATTTGAAGCATGTACCCTATGGCATATACCTCCCTAAGCATCTAAAGCAACTTGAGAGCCCTCAATGTTTCCTCTCTAAAAAGAACTCAGGTCTGAGCACCCTTAGCCATTCTGATAGACTAAATGCTTTGCCCCTCTCTTCAATATCATACAGACTCCTGAGGGGTGATTTCAACTTAGACTTCTATACTACAAATGACGCAGCACTCCTTGAACTCCTTCACTTAAAGACAACTAGTGGTAAAGCAAACACCTGCTCTACAGAGAGGGAGGTAGGTCTGTGTGTTTAAGTAAGGGGGGTCATACCTCACAATTATCCAGATTTTTGCCTCCTATTTTTGGTTTGTTTCTCATAAAATTGTGTTTTTTCTTGCAAATCACTAAGGATTGAAGTCAAAATATTGGCAGACATTTGAGTTTTAGGCTTCATATCCTCAGAAAATGCATGCTAATACAAAACTTGTTCTTCTATCCACTTTCTATGGAGGTAGGGGTATGTATTTGTGTGTGTCATAACTTAGAACTGTAAAGATTTTCACAGAATGTCCAAATTTTTGCCTCATATTTTTGGTCTGTTCCTCATAAAAATTATTTTTTTTGACATCACTGGGATGAGCTAAGAATTAAAGTTGCTAAATAATGACATTTGTTTGAGCTTCAGACTTCATCCTTTAGAAAATGTATTCTAACACAAATCCTGTTATTGCAGCACCTTTCTAAATGGGTCCCTAGTTTTGGGCCCTTGTCCCAACATTATAACAGGCTTTGTCCAGATTTCTTGTGCTAAGAAATTGAGAGGTAGTGTGTGTGCGTGTGTGTATGTATGTATGTATGTATAACAGTGAGGTAGCATACCACTCAGCTGTACAGGTTTTTGCCGCATATACCCCCTAAAAGGTTTGAAGTTGCTAAATAATAACAGACATTTGAGTTTTAGACGTCATATCGTTTAGAAAAATGCATACTAACAAATTCTGTTATTTTTAGCAATTTTCTAAGTTCATGAAGGCAATATTTATAATCTGTCCCTGTTTGTTTATTTTAGGCTTTGTCCAGATTTCTTGCACTAAGATGAGGGAGGTGTGTGTGAGAGAGAGTGAAATGCCCTAGTTAGAGTTAGCAGGTGGAATTTATTTTCAAGTGCATTTTTAAGGAATTGTGAGCTTCAGGGGAAGAAAAATTTACTGCTGCTCATGCTAAGTTTGCTTAAAATGTACAACTGTTTTGTTCAGCAAATGGTATCACTATTGTCATATAAAATTTTAAAGCAGTGTTAGTAGCACAGCAGGTAGCATACTTGTATCTTGATGTAGAAGGCTATAGGTTCTACTTCCACAGCACAGGGCATCTGCTTTAGGCCTGTGATTCTTTTAATGAGGTATTTCTGTGGCCTTTCCAGTTGTTGCAGATGTCTTGAGAGGTACATACCGAATGGGGCATTGTATTCTATAATGGGTCTAATGAGGGATGAGTACAGTGGGACAATGCCCTCCTTTTTTTCTGGATGAAAAGTCCTTAGTGATGAGGTGTGCCACATAGAAGGATTTCCTGACTGGCGATGT
Organism: Protopterus annectens; assembly: GCF_019279795.1. Lineage (NCBI taxonomy): Eukaryota > Metazoa > Chordata > Ceratodontiformes > Protopteridae > Protopterus > Protopterus annectens. The sequence goes on along the minus strand of NC_056737.1, from coordinate 1,807,408,946 downwards.
GGTTATCGAAGGTGAGACCACTGCCCACCTGTGTCCCTAAGTCTCTTATCACACTTTCGGTGTTTAGTGTACTGCCACCTATGTGGTAATTCATGGGTACATGTTTTTTCCCAAAGGGGATAACTATACATTTCTAGGCACTGAGCTTGAGCCCATGGCTCTGGCACCAAGCATCTGTTTCTGTAAGGCCCTTTTGTAGAGTATCTCCATCATTTGGAGATTCAGTAATGGCTCCCAGTTTGTAGTCATCTGCGAACTTTGTTAGACAGAGTCCCTTAGTATTGGCCTGTATGTCAGAGAAGTAGATGCCAAACAAGAGTGGTCCCAGGACTGAACCCTGAGGTACTCCACTTGTCACTTGTTTGGAGCTGGATTTGGCGTCAGCCACTTTTAAAGTGTGGGTTCTGTCAGTAAGCCAGTTGGCAACCCATCGAGTGACGTAGGGATCAGTGCCCAGCTTAGTAAGTTTATCTATGATTCCAGAGTGGGGGATGGTGTCAAAGGCCTTGGCAAGGTCCAGATAGGCTGTGTGGACCACCTTACCCTCGTCCACGGCTCTGGAGACTGATTCGAAGAAGTCAATCAAATTCAGGAGACAAGATCGGCTCTTCATGAACCCAAACTTGGGTGGGGTCCAGTGTTTGTAGGTTGTCAATCTCTTTTTTTATAAGTTGCATGATAATATTTTCCATGGACTTGCAGATCAGGCTCGTCAGACTGATGGGGCGGTAGTTCCCAGGATCCAAGTTGGATTCCCCCCTTATGGAGTGGGATAACTGTAGCTGTGCGCCACTCAGTGGGCATAAAGAAAGTTAAGAAGTCCTTGTGTATCTGTCTCCATCACTGCCTCAGTCATTGGTGAGTGACTCCTTTGTGGCCAAAGCTGTTTCCTTGGATGATCCATCTTTTGCCTTCTGGTTCCTCTAGCTGCAGCTCTTCAGGAAGCCATTAATGACTGGAAGATTGACATATTCCATGCAGCTATAGGGCTGATTCACTGGGCAAGGAAAAAACACCTTGGTTGACCTTCCAGATATGAGTGGTTGAAGGTATATTACTAAGCTGGGGTAAGGTACCTGATTCCAGGCTAGTGCTCCTGTCATGAGTCAGTCCTGTTCCAGGGATTTCCCTAGGAAGAAAAAGCAGAAACTTAAAAATATATCTTCTCCTGTGTCTGTTGTTGAGTCAGGTCTACTAATAGCACCATTTAAAAGAGGGAAAAACTTGGCTAGGCATGTAAGGCCCTCAGGGCCATTAACCTAGTAACTTCTTATGATCCTGTGAAGCTTGGTTGTAAACAGTCTGCTGTCTAAAGACTGTGAAGATGCAACCTGCACTTAGACAGTCCGTTGGCCTAGACAGAGCGAGAGAGAGAGTTTTTCTTTTTCTTTTTTTTTTTTTTCTTTTACTGACAATATGGCTCCTTGTTTGCATATATGCCTACAACATCTTGCATGTTAAAGGTCAAAATAAACAATAAGTGATATAAATCCATGGAAGTATGACAGTATTTATGAAGTAATGTATGTATTGTGCTATTTTCTTTTCTTAAAAATGTTTATTGGTTGTAAAAAACTTTCATACCTCACAATTCAGATTTTTGTCTCATATTTTCAGTTTGTTTCTCATAAAATTGTGTTCTTTTGGCAAATCATTGAAGACTGAAGTCAGAAAATAATGGCGGGCATTTGAGTTTGACTTCATATCCTCAGAAAATGCATACTAATGCAAACTTTGTTGTTCTATGCACTTTCTAAGGGGGTCAGGGGATGTATGTGTGTGTCATACCTATCAGCTGTACAGATTTCCACAGAATGTCCAGACTTTTGCCTTATCTTTTTGGTCTGTTCCTCATAAAAATTCAGTTTTTTTTTTTTGACAAATCGCTGGGATGAGCTAAGGATTAAAGTTACTAAATAATAACATTTATTTGATTTTCAGACTTCATATCCTGTAGAAAATTCATTCTAACACAAATCCTGTTATTCTAGCAACTTGCTAAATGTGGCCCTAGTTTGGGCCTTTGTCCCCAACATTATAACAGGCTTTTTCCAGATTTCTTGTGCTAAGAGATTGAGAGGTACTGTGTGTGTGTGTGTGTGTGTGTGTGTGTGTGTGTGTGTGTGTGTGTGTGTGTGTGTGTGTGTGTGTGTGTTCAGCTGTCCAGGTTTTTTCAGAATGTCCAGATTTCTGCCCCATATTCCTCCTGAGCTTTTCTCCCCGGGCCTCCACTGAAAAAAGGATTTTGCACAGATGGACTATCCCGGTTAACAAATGCCAAATAAATAAAAAGGACTGAAGTTGCTAAATAATAACAGACATTTGAGTTTTAGATGTCATATCCTTTAGAAAAATGCATACTAACACAAATCCTGTTATTGTACAATTATTACATTCATGAGAGCAATATTTATAATCCGTCCCTATTTATTTTAGGCTTTGTCCAGATTTCTTGCACTAAGAGGTTGAGGTATGCATGTGTGAGAGTGAAATGCCCTATTTAGAGTTAGCAGGCGGAATTTATTTTCACATACATTTTCAAGGAATTGTGAGCTTCAAGGGTAAAGATGTTTACTGTTGTTCATGCTAAGTCTGCTTAAAATGTGCAGCTGTTTTGTTTAGCAAATGGTATCACTGTTGTGGTGCAGAATGTCAAAACAGTCTTAGTAGCACAGCAGGTAGCATACTTGCATCTTGATGTAGAGGGGTGTAGGTTCTACTCCCATCACATGTAGATTTGTATTTTAAGGGGGTGGAGTGCTGCAGTCCTGAGTATGTCCTCCTTTGGATGAGATGCCTAGTAACTATGAACTATGAACCTGTGTTTCCGCTTGCCACTTATTCCTATTGCAATATACAAGCTTAGCATTTTTTTAAATGTAACGTAGGCAATTTATTGTTTATGGGCAGTAGGCACTGAATTTGTAGATGAAACGTTGAAATATAAAGCTGTTTTTTTTAGCAACAACCTCTCCATTAGTTTCAGATCTCTTTAATGTGAAATTATTCAGATGACTTTTACTTCTGCAGAGATTGTGCATATTGACTGATATTGGTAGATTGTAATGACAGATGTTTAAGTGGCCTTTTATGGTTGAAATGTTCTGAATTGGGCAATTTGTCATTATTGGTTCATATGTTTTGTTTCATTGCTTAATGGAAAAAATGTTCAAAACTATAAAACACACTCTAAGTGGTGCTGTATTAACAAGGGACATAATTCAGTTATTATATATCATAATTAATACAATCAGGAAGGTGAATCAAAGCAGTTATGCATGGTTCTGAAATGTGTGCAAGGGGCCTATGATTTGAAAACAGTCCAAATGTAAACTTAACCTGCCACTGACCAGATGCATTTTCTCTGAATGTGGGTTTAAATGCTGTTTCAGTGCATGCGAGTTTCAAAGGTAGAGAAGTTTTAATGCTAAGTCTGTTTTCATTGTAAGACTATTGCTTTGTTTAAGTTTAGGAAATGTCTATCAGTGTTTGTGCTATAAAATAGGAGGTTACTAAGCTATTGGCCCTGTGGCCCTAAAATTTGAAATAAAAGTTGAAAATTAAAACCAAGTATCTGTAATCATTGTAGAAGTAATGCATAAAACAGTATGCACACAGAGAGTTTTGAACAGTGTTTATGGCAACTGGGGAGAAATAGCCTAGTAATGGGATACTGGAATGGCTGCGTGTATGTGTTGGGTGTGTGTGTGAAGGGGGTGGGGTTTGGGGGCGGTGCTTTGAAGGGGGTGGGGTTGGGCCGGTGCTCCAGGTTTGCACCCCACTGCAAAAAATCCTGCGGGCTCCCTTGCTTACCAGCCTCAGTAAGAAGCTGAGATCCCTCATAAAATCCTCCAAAGCTAGTTACGAAAATAAAATTGCCAAAAATTCCAAAGACAGCCACAAGGCATTCTATAGCTATGCCAAGAATCTAAATGGCAATGCTCAGATCTGCTCTGAGTGACAACAGAATGGCATTAAATATACTGATCCCAAGGATAATGCCAATATCCTGGCAGATCGATTCAGTGCAAACTTCACCTCCCTCTCACCCCCTAAAGGGCCCATCTCAGTTCAGAAAGATTGCCAAATTCCCGTAATAACAGCCACACAGGTAAAAAATGCACTCTCTAAAGCTAAGAATACAGCATATATGGGACCAGACGACATCCCAGGCTGTGTACTACATGAACTATAAAATGAATTGGCACCTCACCTAAGTGTCATGTTTAATCATAGCCTCACCTCAGGCTTGTGCCCACTGAGTGGCGCACAGCTACAGTTATCGTACTCCACAAGGGGAGACCCACCTTGGATCCCAGGAACTACTGTTCCATCAGTCTGATGAGCCTCATCTGCAAGGCCATGGAATGTATTATCATGGAATTTATAAAGAAAGACATTGGCAACCTTCAAACACTGGACCCCACGCAGTTTGGGTTCGTGAAGGGCCGATCTTGTCTCCTGAACCTGATTGACTTCTTCGAATCAGTCTCCAAAGCCGTGGACAAGGGTAAGGTGGTCCACACAGCCTATATGGACCTCACCAAGGCCTTCGACACCGTCCTCCACTCTGGATTCATAGATTATCTTACTAAGCTGGGCATTAATCCCTAAGTCACTCGATGGGTTGCCAACTGGCTTACTGACAGAACCCACAGTGTAAAAGTAACCGACTCCAAATCCAGCTCCAGACAAGTGATAAGTGAAGTACTTTAGGGTTCAGTCCTGGGACCGTTCTTGTTTGGCATCTACTTCTCTGAAGTACAGGCCAACACTAAGGGACTCTGGCTAGCAAAGTTCACAGATGACTGCAAACCGGGAGCCATTATTGAATCTCCAAATTATGTGGATATTCTACACAAGGGCCTTACAGAAACAGATGCTTGGTGCCAGAGCCATGGGCTCAAGCACAATGCCAAGAAATGTATAGTTATCCCTTTTGGGAAAAAAACATGTACCTGTGAATTACCACATAGGTGGCAGTACACTAAACACCGAAAGTGTGATAAGAGACTTAGGGACACAGGTGGACAGTGGTCTCACCTTCGATAACCACATCGCCACAACAGTCAGGAAATCCTTCTATGTGGCACACCTTATCACTAAGGGCTTTTCATCAGAAAAAAGGAGGTCTTTGTTCCACTGTACTCATCCCTCATTAGAGCCATTATAGAATAAAATGCCCTGTTTGATATGTACCTCTCAAGACATCTGCAACAACTGGAAAGGCCGCAGAAATACTTCACTAAAAGAATCACAGGCCTAAAGCAGATGCTGTATGCTGACCGTCTAAAAAAACTCCACTTATACTCTGTCGCATATCGTCTACTCAAAGGTGATCTCTGCTTAAAATACAAGGCCATGTCAAACCCAGAGGTGTTGGACATGCTACGCTTAAAGAAATCCCAATCCTTCAGAGACACACGCTCCAGGGATCTAAACCTTGTCATCACAATGAACAAAACATGCTGGAGGGATAGGTTCCTGACCCAGAGACTCCCCGGACTCTGAAATAGACTGCCCATACATGTGAAGCAGCGTGCCTCTGTGACCCTCTTCAAAAGGAACCTTGATGATTGGATGGGAGATAGGAAATTCACCCCGGGGGATCATGTCAGTTGCCCTGCTAGACAGGGGTCCAGGGAAGTAAATACTGTGGGAAGAAATAGCCAGAGAATTGTTATGGCTAGGCTTGTATAGGCCCTAGGCCCGATAGCCTAGTACCAACCTATGAACCTATGAAACTGCACAAGTAATTTGTAGTGCAAATGAAGCAAATACAAATCACTGCTACTTATATATGCTAACTCTGATACCTTGCTATATCAGAGGAAAGTTGAACATTTGTATTACGTGAACATAAAACATTTGCCCCTTTCTTCACAATAGCAAATTTTAGAGTTCACATATTTAAGTGCTGTGGGTTCCTCCTTCATCAACTTAATGTCTTATGACTTTTGAGATGCAGTGACATCATTTCTGTTGGTAAATGCATAAGAGACCAAAATATATAAGTTGATATACTATACATGTAAAATGCTAACCAGATAACGCTGGCAAGCTGGGGGAGTTCTCCCGTTCTTTGACATCAGCTTTGTCAGCATTCATTTTAGTAAAGATGGGTCGCAGCACTTGCTTCAACTTTGCATCATGAAAATCCCATTCTGGGGGTGGGGTTTGAGTATTCAGGCAACTGCTTAGTTTGTTCTCAGAAGTTATGATGCAGGCATTTGAAGATAAAAATTGCAGTATGTCACACAAAATAAGTAATAAATGAATTATCTTATCAAACAGGCAGCTTCAAAGATAAAGCTGCATTTTTGATTCTAAAGTTAGTGTCAGTTTTGGGACATGCCCTGTTAAATGCAATGAGTGGACCATTATTAATATCAACTATGTGCTTATCAGAATGTCACATAGCAATGGAAATTTCAAGTGATACTGCTGAGAGCTAACTTGTCACCTTGTTAACCTCTAGATAAATCCAAATGCTTGTTAATGATAAGAGGTTATGCATTACCTTATGTGTATTGTATGGCACTTCATAGTTACACATTTAAATTGCTCTGTGTAGTATTTTTTATTGTCCCGCTGCACTACAGGACTTTTACACTATTCTATTTTCTTCAAAGGCAGGATAACAAAACAAGGGGGATACAACTTTAAAAGTGCCAAAATGTCAAGAAAGTGGTCCTGATGTGAATGTGTCAAAGTCAAGTAAGCACTTGCTGTCATTTTCTGAATTTTAATTTAATAGTATATGATGGCATTATGCATTTATTAGAAAAATAATATCTAACCCTTTATATAGTAATGGTTATGTGCAATATTATAACCTCTGGCGTTTAACTGTCCAACGTTATATTAGCACATACCAACCACCTGGAGATGTAATCACTGTGTTGCTGTTAATTATTACCCTTATGTGAACTGCATGAATTTGTTGTAACTAATTTAAATACAACAATTTTGATACCCAAGATCCCTCATAAAACACCTTAGTAATTGTTTATTGTATAAATAGGATTAGAAGCTCAACATTACTAAAATATGTATAGTTTTAGTCAACTTCTTTGTGGGTATTACTGTTGAGTAGTTCTGCATTCTGACACAGGAGGAAATGACACTGTGCCAGGGAGAATGACAAGTGTCTGTCATGTGACTTAACTGTCTGCATTTAGCACGGAAACTTCTGCTTCTGTCTGTTAAGAAGTGTCTCTTTCAAATTTCTCACTGTCTATCAAATAAAAGGGACAACCACATTAAAAATATGCAATATAAATTCTGACTAAAGCAGAAACGAGTCATAATTCTTATAACATGCAAAATAAAATGTTAAATATAAATATCTACATCTCATCTCATTAATAGTAATTTCATGACTGTACTGGAATGCCAGAAACTGTACTATAGGTTATAAAAGTTTTTTCAGTTAGTCACATGAACATGGAAGTGTAGAAAGCCTTAACGTGTATTACAGGTCTCAGAAGAAATATTGCTAAATGTACTGGCAACTACAATGTAACTGTTTATCTGATTTTTTTTTCACTCTACGCAACTGTTCTTTTTATACTGTATTTCTGTTTGTGTCCTCTTTTGTAATATCCAACACTGGGGGACTCAACCCCATTTTAGGAGCACCATTCACCGAGTTCTGATCTGGTAAATTAAACATGCATAAATCTACAAATCATCTGATTTGTACAATCTGTCCTAAGCAATTGAAATAAGGCATCACTTGTACATGGTTGCAGTAGTTTTGCTCTGCAAACATACCTCTCAAACTGCAGACGGTGAAAATAGGTACAATGCTCCCTTGAAAAGTTGATACATCAGCCAAAATTTGGAGCATCTAATTAACATAAAATGTGATTACCAAATGGTACATTAACTGTTTTGCTTCAAATTAGAATATGGGATATGATATTACTCAGAAACATATTTAAAAACAGAGAGTGACAAACATGTTGGAAAAACATGAAGAAAATGAAAAATCTGCAGGCTTTAACCAATTGTATTGCAAAATTCTACCACAGAAGGCCATTTATTTTTGCTTCTGAAAAAGGCGGATGTAAGATGTTTGTCCTCTTTCTTTTAATTATTGGTACCACTAGTATGTTGGTCATGTAGTGTGGTTTTCTGTAGATTATCAGCTACAAAAATCTCACACATGATGAAGGGGATTCAGAAAATTGTCAGAAGGGTAAATTAAGCCTGAAAATAGAGACATACCTACAAAAATAGGTACATCATATGCAGGGATAAATCAAACCTGAAAATAGGGATGATCTGAAATACAGATGAGAGGACTGCCTGCAAATACTCTGCATCCAGCAAAAATACTAGCACAGTCATTTGCTTCAGCATACACCAAGCTTATAGCCTATTTATAGACAGTTAATAGATAACCTGCATAATGTTAAACTAGTGTATTATCTAGACCCCTATTGTATTCACTCAAGGATGACATCACCTGGGGTGATATAATATAGCAATAACCCACGCCTGGGTGTGGGTAATGCTAAATTTACCCACGGTTGGCGTGGTTTGGTCCCGAGGGCGAAGCCCGAGGGACCAAACAAAGCCAACCGTGGGTAAATTTAGCATTACCCACACCCAGAAGTGGGTTATTGCTATTATACCATGACATTATTTAAGAAAAGAAATATAATGCCTGTTTACTGCCCTTCTGCAGATGTCTGGCATCCGCGGCAGTTCTGATGTACTGCGCGCCTGCGCAGTACATTAGAGCTGTGGGCAAAAGCAACGGAGAAAGCAAGATCTCCGTTGCTTTTTTTTTTAGTGTTTCGCTATGTTAAATGAGTTTAACATAGCGAGACAGTTTTAAAATAAGCAACGGACATCTCCGTTGCTTATTTTAAAACTGTCTCGCTTTGTTAAACTCATTTAACATAGCAAACTAAAAAGCAACGGAGATCTTGCTTTCTCCGTTGTTTTTAAAAACACTGTCTCGCTATGTTAAATGGGTTTAACATGCGAGACAGCTTTAAAATAAGCAACGGTTGCTTATTTTAAAGCTGTCTCGCTATGTTAAACCCATTTAACATAGCGAGACAGTGTTTTAAAAAAACGAGTTATACTAATGGAAAAAAGTCCGGGCGACCGGACCTTTTTCCATTAGTATAACTCAATTTACAACGGGCACGCTTTCCAATCAGCGTGCACGTTTTGGGGGGATCATGGTATAATGTTAGCTACTGCCTAGGAAGAGTACAGCTGATAAGAATTTCAAGCTAGATACACCATGCTTATAGTGGTTATATCTCCCAACAGTATTACATAATGATAATCCCTTAAACTCCAGCAGGAGAATTATCACTGCTTACCTCTTAAGCACATTTATTTACTTACCTATATATTTTATTTTGTTTTATTTACAGGGGTAGAGCATAGATCATGTTTGAGTATTTGTAGGCTCAGCCTGGGTCACATAGATATTAGCAACATAAAAGTAAGAGTAAAGGTATAGCTAAATTATATAGTATAGAAACATGACATAACATGGCATAACATAACATAGTTGTAAAAAAATACGCATATTTACAAAAAGGTTTAAAATCAAGTTGGATCAGTGTACAGTGCATAACACTGGTGTTATAGATGAGGTAAATGTGATCCAGCCAAAAGAGCAGACATAGAATATACAAGTATGGAGGAAAATTTTAACCGTGAAGAGAGCAGAAATTGTAGAATACTAAGAGCTGTGAAATTAGAACTAATAATAGGAACAAGTAGATATTAGATACACAGGAAGCAATGGACAGATCAGAAGGGGAAGTAGTGGGTATGAGTTTTTATGTTGGTAAGATTAGGATATTAAGCAAACAATGTTTTCTGGGATGAATGTAATAGTGTAAATGTGGGAGTTAGGTGGTGGCCTCTGTTCTGTCTTGTGCACTTGAATTATTTGGTTTAGTATTGTATGAACTGAAGTCTGACACTGTAGTCTCTGGTTTCAGTAAGAAAGATGTATTCTGTGGAATGATGTTTAGTGGGTGGAGTTATGAGAGTAGGCCATTACTGGATTGGCTTCTTAGGTTGTAATGTGGGTTGGATGTAGTTAGTCTCATACTTCGGGGGATGGTGCGTCTTGGCATAGTAGCAGTTTGCAAAGAAGGGAGCCAAGGAGGAGAGTGGTTCTACCTTGAATAGACAGCCAGTTTGCCTTTTCCATGGTGTTGCAGTGATGTTCACAGGGTTTAATTCATCCTAGTATTTTGAGTTTCTAATACTATGATGGGAATGGAACCCCATTCCTAAGTATGATTAAAGTTCATGAAATTAGTATTTTTTAATCTTTGATGTTAGCCAAAAGTACTCTTAGTAGCACCCGCAATGCACCCAGAGTTGACTCCTGTATTCATGCAGAGTTACATGTATCAGTAGCATATCTAAATAAGACTTAGATTATTTTTTATGAGACCCATTGTTCCTACCAGTAGTGGAACATCTGGGTATCCTTCTTCCACATTGCCCTCGTTTCTACCTGCAAATCCTAATATTTTATGACTTTGTCTCTCTCTCGCTCCCTCCCTTTCTCTCTCTCTCTATATATATATATATATATATATATATATATATATATATATATATATATATAAAACACACAGTAATCACTGGGTATAGCAATTACAATGATCAGTGCTACTTTTTCTTCTTTTCACAGACTACTATATCTGCTTTTCTCACAACTATTTTTTTGAACTGTTGGTAATGGCTGAGTCCATCTGATAAAAAACTTCATCATTCTCTGTAATGCTTTGTGATTCATGTTTTCAATACTTCTCAGCTATGTCAATGTTGTAATGTTGGCACAATCCCTAGTGCAACAGTCTTGCCACATTATTACACCTTTCAGTATACAGGCCCTCTACCATTAGTGTATCATACCCAGCAACAAGATGTGTGACTATTTCCAGTTCATTTACAGAGCTTGCATTTGTCTGTTTCTCCCACATGTTCAAAGGGCTTAAACCAAGGTGTATATAGTCCACTGTCCTGGGCCGTTGACATTAACCTTTCATCTTTTTGTTTAAATTCACCTCTCCTTAACCATTCCTGTGTCAAATCCTGATTGACATAATGTTGTTCCAGGAGCTTTCTCTACTTGCAACTATATTTATGCCTTTTCCATGTTCCTTGCTGTCTCATCTGATCCTTCTCCTTATTTTTTTTTTTTTGGCACATTCATTTACTGCCTGATTTTTGTCAATTTGGTTTGGTTTCCATTCCCGCTTGACATCAATATGCTTCTACTAAACTAAACAGGGAAGTCATCTTAGATTTGTTCTCTTCAGCTTATAAAATTTTTATTATGTTTGGATCTGGTGAAGTCAGCAGCTATGTATGCAGTTCTACATTTATAGGTTCATAGGTTCATAGGTAGGTACTAGGCTATTGGCCCAAGGGCCTATGTAAGCCTAGCCAGCACGGTACCATAGCTTATGCCACCCAAGAAAGTTATTTTCCTATGCCACTGTCCAGCAGAGACACAGAAGTGATCCCCAGGGTGTATTTCCTATTTCCCATCCACTCATCAAGATTTTTCTTGAAGAGTGCTTATGAAGAATTTTGCTTGACATAGATGGGTAGCTTGTTCCAGAGTATAGGAAGTCTCTGGGACAGGAATCTATCCCTCCAGCATGTCCTTTTTATTGTGGTGACAAGGTTTAGATCCCTAGAGCGTGTAGCTTGGAGGGATTGGGATTTCTTTAGGTGTAGCATGTCCAACAGCTCTGGGTTTGACATAGCTTTATATGTTAGGCAGAGATCACCTCAGAGTAGGCGATATGCTATTGAGTAAAGCTGGAGTTTTTTGAGGCGGTCAGTGTAGGGCATTTGTTTGAGGCCAGTAATCCTCTTTGTGCGGTACTTCTGTGGCCTTTCCAGCTGCTGCAGATGTCTTACGAGGTACAGTCCAAAAGGGGCGTTGTACTCTATAATGGGTCTAATGAGTGACGAGTAGAGGGGAACAATGACCTCTTTTTTCCTGGATGAGAACCCTTTTATGATGAAGTGTGCCACGTAGAAAGACTTCCTGACTACTGTGGCGATGTGACTATCAAAGGAGAGACTACTGTCCACCTGGTTCCCAAGGTCTCTTATCACGCATTCAGTGTTAAGTAGATTGCTGTCTATGTGGTAGTTCATGGGTACAGAGTTTTTACCAAAGGGGATGACACTGCACTTTTTGGCATTGAGCTTGAGGCCATGGCTCTGACACCAGGCATCAGTCTCAGTGAGGCCCTTCTGTAGGATGTCCACATCATTTGGGGACTTGACTATGGCTCCTAGTTTGCAGTCATCTGCGAACTTCATCAGCCAGAGGCCTTCTGTGTTAGCCTGTACTTCAGAGAAGTAGATACAAACAGGAGATGTCCCAGGATGGAACCCTGTGGCACTCCACTTGTCACTGCCTTGAGGTCAGATTTGGAGTCTGCAACTTTTACAGTGTGGGTTCTGTCAGTGAACCAGTTGGCAACCCATCTTGTGACATAGGGATTTATACCTAGTTTAGTGAGTTTAGCTATAATTCCAGAATGGGGGATGGTGTTGAAAGCCTTGGCGAGGTCAAGATAGGCTGTGTGAACCACCTTAGCCTCATCCACGGCTTTGGTGACTGCCTCAAAGAAGTCAATCAGGTTCAGGAGGCATGATCTGCCTTTCACAAACCCGAACTGGGTGGGATCCAGAGTTTGGAGGTTACCAGTGTCTTTGTTTATGAGTTCCATGATGATATGTTCCATGGCCTTGCAGACCAGGCTCGTCAGGCTAATAGGTCGATAGTTCCTGGCATCAGTGGTGGCTCCCCCTTTGTGGAGTGGGATAACTGTTGCTGTGTGCCATTCAGTGGGCACAAAGCCTGATGCGAGCTATTATTGAACATGGTGCTTAAGTGGGGAGCCAGTTTGTTCTGAAGTTTGTGTAAAACGCAGCCTGGGATGTTGTCCAGTCCCATGGATGCTGTGTTTTTGGCTTTAGAGAGTGCAGCTTTTACCTCCGTAATTGTGATTACAGAGACTCTGCATTCTTCCTGTATAGATATGGGCTTTTTAGGGGGTGAGAGGGGAGTGAGAGATCTGCAGATCTATACATGTAATCCGTTTCAAGGAGGCCCATACCTACTTCAGATAGAGAAATATATAATATTGGTATACACTGGTATTTATATATTATTTGATAAGTGTGAAGCATTTTTCTTGTTTTCCTGTCCAACTGATCCAATATCTTTTTGGGCCAGTCAATTGCCCAAAACTATAAGTTAGAACAGGAAGAGCAAATTAGTTTATAGCTTGGACTTTGTTCCTTGACGTCAGGTCTGTTTTCAGTATTAATTTGAGTTTTGTTTGCATTTGTTCATATTTTACTGTTGATCCTTTATCAGTTCCCAAATTTGTATACACTCCCTCTTGTTCAGGTTCCTTTAGATCACATTCCTGTCCCAGACTGATATTTTCTTGCTGCTGCAGTTTTCCTGCTTTAAATGCTGATTTTGCACATTTATCAAGACCAAATGACATTCTTATATCATCTGACAATGTTTTGACCACATCCAGATGTGCCTTCAGATCCTTATCTGATAAACTATGCAGTTTTAAATTGTCCACATAAAGAAGATGAGAAGTCTTTAAACTTTGTTTTTTTCTGGGAGCCAAATTGTAACCATGATCTAATCTGTTAAGCAGACAACTTAATGGGTTAAGGGCAAGACAAAAGAGCAGTGGTGACAGAGTCACCCTGGAATATTCCCCTTTGGATTTTTTATCACTGGTATAATAGTTTGTCCTTTATGATGACTTAGCTGCAAAGTGGTTTGCCACTGTTTCATGGTCATTGTAAAGTAGGGTGTATCTTATACAGCTGAAAGCACTCCTTTATCCATGAATGTTGGATGCTGTCAAATGCTTTTTTGTAATCTATCCATACCATACTTAGATTTTTTCCCTTTTTACAATTTTCCATTATTACTTTAAGCCGAAAGAACAACAACTTTTATTTAACAACAAATGATCCTTTGTTCCATGACTTTCTTTTGTTACCCTTTTGTTCTGTTGCAGTGGCTGACTTTTATTCTAAATGACTATAAACTCTGTCAGCATCAGTTCCAGTATATAGTTTATAAATCGTCAAAAGGCAGGTTATTGGTCTATAGTTTTAGGATAGCTTGCAGGTTCACTCTTGAGGAGTATAATTTTTCCTGTTGTTAACCATGTTGGTGCCTGTTCAGGGTGTGCATATAAGTAGTTCTTACTTAGAGCTAAATCTTCTTGTAGAGATGTTAATACTTTTAGCCAGAAGTTAGGTACTGCATCTGGGCCTAGGGTTTTACATTTAAGAGCTTTTCTAAATTTAGTTTCAATGGCTCTGGCTGTTACTTCTTCCCATTTCATACCCTGTACATTTGAAATTCTTACTGTTTCTTTTACTACTTCTTTCCATTCAGCATCTTTGTATGTACCACAGGATCTTCATAGGTATTTCTCCAAAATGTATCCATGTCTTTTTGTGTTATTTCTATTCCTTTTGCTTTATTTTCCAATTCTCTGTAAAACTTTTTGAGACATCAGTAAATTGCCCTTTTTCCTTTATATTTATCTGCATATCTAATAAGTTTTTCTGCCTGTGATGGTATCTTTAGTTTATTATTTGTAATAATGTACGATAGATCCTGGTCTGTTCTATTACTGGGCTTTGCTTTTATTACGTCTGTCTTTCTAAGTATTTCTGCTGATCTGTTCCCTCTACTAACAGTGTCACTTCTTGTCTTAATTTCTTTATAGTATTCTCTGTTCAGTGCTTACATGATGACATTTGTTTTCTTTCCTTCCTTTCCTTATTGTCCTGTATATTTGGGTAAGACTTTATCTGTTATTAATTTAGCTGTACAGTAATATATCCTATTTACTTGTATTATAGTACATGAATTTCTGTTAATAGTCTTGACTACCATGTTTATTTGTTTTATCAGATTTGTAACATTTTGGGTCTTATTGACTTTCTGTAATCTATTTATTTCATCAATCTTAATATGTCTCTCCATCGTTATTAAATCAAACAGATCTTCCCTTGGATAATTTTCTTCTAAACTGTGGGCACATTCTTTATTCTCCATTTCCTGTGAGCATTCTACAGAATGTTCCAGAACACCTTCCTATGCCATATTCTCTTACTAATGGAAATGCCTCACCATAGTAAACCACCTTGATTGTGGAATTTCCTCTCCCTCTTCAGCTACTTCCTGTGTCATCCATTGCTCTTTCATATGGGAATTCACTAGCCTATCACTCCACAACATTGACTGCACCAGAGTTGCTGCTGTTTCCTGCTCCTTTTCTCGCTGTGAAACTCCAAATAAAATTTTGTACTGGTTTCCTACTGAAGGCTTCAGAGTACCTTCATGTGGTAAGTGATCAGATACTTCCCATTCAGCCTGTTTCTCTTTAATTTGGGGACTCATTGTTCCATCATGCTTTGACGTTACCAGAGTTGGAATTTCTAAAGTAAATTCTTCACTTTGCAGGTAATCTGTAACTTCATTTTCTGTTGCTTTAACATCTCCATTACCAATCCTCTTTTCTACTTCCCCCTTTGTTTTCTTATTTTTTGTATTGTGAAATTTTCCATATCCAGATGCCTTTGCCTCTATTTCTCTTCAAATATCTTTGGCACTGCTTTTTTGTATTGATTAATTCTGCTTTCTCCTTTGCATAAATATTGCACCATATTAAATTGCTTTTTATTTCCCATGTCTATATTTCTTTTTCAGATGTCTCCCACTCCACCTGTTTCTCCTTACTTTGCGGACTCATTATTCCATCATGCTGTGACATAATCTGTGTTAGACTTTCTACACAAAATATTTCACTTTGCAGGTATTCCATAACTTTAGTTTCTGTCTAACTTCTCTTTAACTAATCTCCTGATCTACATTCCCACTTTGTGATCTTATTTTTTGTATTTTGAAAGTGTCCATACCTGGATGCCTTTGCCTATATTTCTCTTCAAATATCTTTGGAGCTGTTTTTTTTTTTTTTTTTTTTTTGTATTGATTAGTGTAACTTTCTCTTTTGCATAAATATTGTACCATATCAAATCTCTCTTTCTTTTCCATGTCCATGTTTTTTTTTAAACTTTTCAAAAATCTCTAGTTTTTTTTCTTTATATGTTTGCACTTACCAAATCACTTCTTTTTCCAAATGGCCCAATGTTTCATGGTCTGTATAATGTTTTTCCAGAATCTGTTATATTAATGAACACAAATTTGCATTTGAAGCTTTGACAGTTTTTCTTGTGCAAATATTTTTCTTTCTTCTAGTTTCTCTTTTAATCATTTTGAATATTTTCTCTCCGGAAATTTTGGGCTTCTTGCATAGCAGTAACAATACATAATTTCTTTTTATGCATTATCCTCAGTAGTCCACACTATCAACTTTATGGCTGTTTTTTTTTTGGCTTGTGAGTTTTTGTGGTTTTTGTGGACTACTGCTTCCTTCTATAACAGGGAGGGGGCCATCCTCCCCTGAGCCTGGCCTAACAGCATTGTAGGAATGTTTCCGTGTCTTGAGGATTCTACAGTGTCATTTTTTGCAGCCCTGGCACCAGTGTGCATACCAGGATTGGGGACTTTTTTACTTGTGCATCCAGTTTTTTTTTTTTTTTTTTAAGTTACTTCTGTCCATGATATATGCTACATAAAATATAGTCAATATGTCAGTGTTGTCACTATGAGATTTTGTAAAAACAGAGTCCACCTCATGAAGGTACTCACCAAGACTTGAGGATGATTTAAATTCCAGCAAT
The DNA here is from genome assembly GCF_019279795.1 of Protopterus annectens. Lineage (NCBI taxonomy): Eukaryota > Metazoa > Chordata > Ceratodontiformes > Protopteridae > Protopterus > Protopterus annectens. The sequence continues at coordinate 1,807,392,125 of NC_056737.1, read as the reverse complement.
ACTACTTTCCTTTTTTGCTGATTTTATTCTCTCTCCATCCACACTGGGGATTAGGTGATGAAATGGCAGATTCTGTTAGAAAAGATATTTTAAAATAGTAGTTTTTTTAGGGGATTGGTGAATACTTGTGCAAGCAGAGCACCTTTGCCTAAGGCTGCCCTAGCAGGTTGTATTAGTAAATTAGATATTTTTGGGGCCCAAAACAGGACATAGTTGGCTTTGGATCTGACTTTCTAAATGTAGTCTTGGAAGTTCAATGACTGCTCAACCAAATGCCAAGGTGTCTAGATTATGTGATGGATTCAATTAAGTTGTTCTCTGGGTCTTTTATATGCAGAAGGCTAGTGGCTTTAGAGCCTTTTCTAGGGGCCAAACAGCATGGAATTTTTTAAATATAGTTGAAAAATATTATTTTTAGAGCAAGTCCAATTGTTAATTTGTAGATGGCCAACTTGAAGCTGATTTTGGATGATGTCAGGAGAAGGGTTAGGCCTATAGATAACCGTGCCATCAGTGTAAAGAAAGAGTTTTAGATTAAGTAGGTCAAAAGGCATTTTATTTATAAAAATGGAGAACAGTGTTAGAGCAAGAACTGATCCATGAGGAACCCCTCAAAAAGCAAAGGCTGTATCTGATAAGGCAGGCCCAGTTTTAGCTGTGAAGGTTTGGTTGGTCAGGAAATTTCTGAACCATTGGGTAGATTCAGATCTTAAATCAATATCTTCTTCTTCTTTCGGCTTTTCCCGGTCAGGGGTTGCCACAGCGGATCATTTGTCCACTCATGATTGGCAGTGGAGTTTTACAGAGTGGAGTTGCAAGCCAGGCGCCCAACCTTCCACAGAAGGCACACACATGCACACACTCGCACCTAGGGCCAATTTAGAGTTTCCAATCCACCTACTGCATGTCTTTGGGATGTGGGAGGAAACAGGAGCACCCGGAGGAAACCCACGCAACCACAGGGAGGACATGCAGACTCCGCACAGAAAGCACCCCAGCCGAGAATCGAACCTCTTGCTGTGAGGCGGCAATGGTAACCGCTGCACCACTATAAGTGAGATAATAGAATAGAGTGGTTAACTAGGTAAAAGGCCTGGGTAAGGTCAATGAATACTGCCCAGTGTGAGGTTGTCTTTATCAGCTTTAGTAAAGATGTCATCACTGAGTGTCCAGAGAGCAGTTATGGTACTTCTACCTGTCCCAAAGCCATGTTGCTTCAGAGAAGCAAGGGGTATTTGTCAAAGTAAGTTGTGAGGTGGTTGTAAATGATTTCCTGAAGGAATTTTACCAAGCACAGGAAGTATGGAAATGAGACAGAATAGGGAGGCTGAGGAGGATTTGTGATCTTTTAGTACAGGTCTGACAAAGACTGCAGATAGAAGGAATGGTATGGGATGTGAGGCTAAAGTTGTAGATGCGTTTTATTGGCGTGGCTATGAAATCTTTATAGTGGTAGAAAAACCAAGTGCAGTGGTTATCAGGACCACAGGGAGAGTCTAGAGGAAACTCTTCTAGTAGAGGTTCAGTTTGTTTGCTTGTGATTTTGTAGAGGTAGAAAGATAAGAAGTATTCTGGGGGATTTTGATGAATTTATGAGGAAAACAAAATAATGTTCGGCTGAGTGAGAAGATTGGAGAATTCTCTGAGAAAAATCAGTATGTGAGAAGTTTTCAGGAGAGCAAGGAATATGGCTTGGAGAAGAAATCTCTTTAGGTGGCTTTCACAAACATTTTTTATACCTCCATCCCTCTTTTTATTTCATTCTTTTTTAATGCATTGAACAGACTCTTTATACTTCTACTAAATTTCTCCATTTATAATCACTGGCAGCTGTTTGATCAGCCTCTTGCCCTTCCCTGGCCCTTATCCCATGTGTCTATTTTTAAGCGATTCACGCATGGCATGGAAGCCATTAACCTCATACTGGCTAATGGTTCCAAGATGGTGATTGGTTCAGTTCAAAGTAGTCCTGGGCACTGATAACTAAAAAACTGGGGCATGAATGGCTAGGCTTAAAAGGGCTTTTAATAATCTCCCATAATTCTATGAACATGGTACAAAAGTAACATCATTCAATACACATATCAAAAGGAGGAAGGTATAATTGACCTTTAGGAGAAGAGACAGATACAATGATGTCAGGGTATGTTGTCATCCTAAGACAGGCAATCACGCACATACCCACATAATTACTCACCTTTGTTATGAGAAGCACGATTCCCCACCTGGGAGTTCCCAAACCTACTAGATGAAAAAAACATGCTGCTGCTGGATGCCGATTCTCTTTACCTTTGAGCTAGTCATATCAAGTGGTTAACACTGATAATTTCATTACTCATCTCTTTTCTATCCATGGAGGTCAGATGTCTGTCTGTCTGTCTGTGGGGTATAGAAGGGGTAATTCCAACATAACGTTTTGAAGTATGGTTAGTGTATCCAGGCAGTAAAGAGAATCTACACCTCAGTATGTCACATCTTGGCTGGTGGACTCTTGACATTAACATCAGTCATTAGGCTTTTTCTTGCTTTCCATTTTGCTTAAAGTATTGTAGTCTGGTTGCAGTACTACAATACACATGGGGTATTTGTGCTGGGATCAGGTGGTGTCTCTGGATCCTTGACTCCCCACAAATAAAAATAAGTATGCAACATGAAAAACAACTGCGCAGATAGCTCCAATAAGGGGGCAGTTATCTTAAAAAAAAAAATGTTCCGTCTAAGTTAGCACTTCAAACCAATGGGGATGTTAGTGGCAGTCAGGGACCATCTACAGTTTCCACTTTGCTCACAGGAACAGAGGGTAGTACTGCAATCTACACAAGTTGGTAGAAAAGACAATGTGCTGGAGAAATTACAGTGCTGACTTTTCCTAGGGATTAGCCTTCTGATACTAATTAAAGGTAATGAGGGATTGTTAGTTTTGGCCTCAGACTACATGAATACTGTACGCAAGTACTTGCATAAACATATCTAAATAATGATATGGATACAGACTGCACATTTTGACAGAAGTTTACTTATATTCTTCAACAAGTAAATTAATGCTGATAATGTTGCATACACGTATGCAGCAATTCAAAGAAGTTGCAATTTCACTACTTCATTCAAAAGATATTCAAAAAAGTGGCTGTACTGAGTCATTGTAATTAAATATTCTGTTTAACTACAACAGTCAAACAACAATAACAGTACATCACAAATAGTTCAACACTTCCAAAAACAATTTATTAATGTTGGTTTACTCGATTTCTTCAGTTGCAGCATGCATTCAATAACAGCATACAGAAAAGTGCACTCACCGTTCAAATCTCGAGTGCCCTGCTACTCAGTTTATGTGCATTGTGGATTAAACTGGACAGCACTATTTCTGCACCTTATTATCTTTGCATTTTCTTTGCTTATAATCCTGTATAGCTACCACCCATACAAAAGCTCTAAGCTCTTTGACATGTCTTCCCTCATTATTACATTGATTCAGTTTTAGCAAATGTAAACTGCTTTTTATTTCTGATTTGAAATCTTTGCACCCAGCAGCAAATTAATTGTAATCCTGATAGCTTCTTTGTGATGATGATTGCACTTCTTTACTTTCCAAGAACTTACTTTAAGACTCTTAAGTCTCTTTTTCTAATCCATTCTTCCAAAGAGGAATCCAGTGTGCTAATGACAGTGTAATATACACCCTTTTTCTTTTTCCCCCCAAAACTATACCATTTAACCAGAGATCCTGAAGTATACTTTTTCTGTGTCTTTTAAACCAACTATTTATTTATTTTATTTTATTTTACATTTGTTGACCGGGCTAGTCCAACTGGATACATGTCCATTTTCAGTAGAGGCCTGGGAGATAAGCTCCAAAATTAAGCTAATAAAACAGTACAGCAAAACTAAAGATTATTTGAAATACATTGTTGATGGAGATTTACATCAAAAGGCTAACTTTAAAGCAATTGACTACAGAGTTTAACAAAACAATACAGTACTATTTACATGCTAAAGCGTTAGACATTCATCATAAAGTAGGTTAGGAAAGAAGTAAGGATTGAAATAAAAGTATTACAGTTGATTAATAAAGTATATCTCTAAGATAATAAAAAAAGTTTGCATATATACATCTAAATAAATAATACTCTCAAAGTAGAAAGACTGTTACTCTATATACAAGGTGGAGCAGTAATGCTCACAGCTGGGTGAGTGTTACAAAGTACATACTTAAATGGTAGTTCTCTGAGAAAAACTAGACTTAAAATTGGGAGAAAGGGGAGGATTACTAATCCTACTTTAAGGTTAATGTGAGAGAGGTAAACAGTAACAATGTACTGGATTAGTGTTAGTCTGGGTTAGTACATGGGCATAGCCATTGTGTCTTTAGTAGAATTTTTAGTTGGATTTTGAAGAGTGGTAATGATGACAGTGATGCAAGTTTGCTGGGAAGCCTATTCTAAATCCTCCCCACAGAATTAGAGAAAAGAGAATCACCTGCTTTGTTGTGGGATTTCTGGATGGTAACCAGTGATTTATTTGCTGAGTGAAGGGTAGTAAGATTTACATAGGGGGAGATAAGGCTACAGAGAGTAGGAGTATTACTAGGATAGTACAGAATCTTATGGGTGAGGGTGAGTTGTTGAAATATCATCTGGTTTTGCAGTTCTAGCCATCCCAGCTGTTTGAGATTCAGGCAATGGTGAGTTCTAAATGGAGAGCCTGTAGCAAATTTGGCAATGTTGTTATAGGAGGTTTCCAGCTTAATAAGGTTGCTTTTGGAAAGATTAGTATAAATGGGGGAGGCATAGAGGAGGGTAGAAATCAGATGGGTATGGGCAATGGTAGTTCTGGCTTCAGGGGTAAGGAAAGGTTTTATCCTATGCAGAGAACCAAGTTTTCTGTTTAGTGATTTAATAGTAAAGTTGATATGTGAGTCAAAGTTAATGTTGTGGTCAATTATTACACCTAAGAGTTTGGTAGTTGGGTCAGGAGCTATGACAGTACCATCGTTGGATGTAATGGAAAAATTTATTGGGGATGATTTTAGAGCTAGAGTAAATAGCAATAGTTTTGTTTTTTTGGCATTTAGGAGAAGGCAACGTTGAAGGAACCAGTTTTCAACTAGGTTAAATACTGTTTGGGTGATGGATTGGAGTTCTGATGAAGAAGAGGCATTACAAATTAGTGTGCAGTCATCTGCATATTGTATGCAGGTAGCTAGAGGAAGATTTATACTAAGATCATTGATGAAAATGGAGAAGAGCAGAGGTCCCAGGATAGAACCTTGAAGGATACCAAGGGTAATAGGGAGATGTGTGGATAGGTTATTGTCCCAAAGGACAGCTTGCTGTAGGTAAGAGTTGAACCATTTTAATTTCAGTGTGTTGAGTGAAAGTGATTTTAGTATGTTCAGAAGTAGTTGATGGTTAACCATGTCAAAAGCTTTAGATAAGTCAATAAAGAGTGCAGAAGAGACCATGGTATTATTACGATGTTTGTTAATGCAGTCAGAGAAGGATAGGAGAGCAGTGGTAGTACTATGGAAAAGACTATAACCATGCCAACAGTCTGATAGTAGGTTATTTTGGAGAAGGTGATCCAGAAGTTGTTGATGGATGCATTTTTACATGATTTTGGCTAAAGGAAAAAGTAGGGCTATAGGACGAAAGTTAGAGAGTTCAATTGAGTTACCACCCTTGTGAAGTGGAATGATGTGAAATATTTTCCAGAGAGATGGGATGGAACATTCAGTAATGGTTCTATTAATTAGGATAGAGATTGGATAGGCAAGAACTTTTGCTGCAGTTTGAAGGTATTCAGCTGGTAGGAGATCAGCTGAGGGAGTTAATGGTTTAAGTTTGTGAAGTAGGGTGTTAATGAGGGATGTAGGAATTGGTTTTAAATGAAAGATAGTAGGTATGTTAGCTAGGGAGGATGGGGGGGGGTCGAGCTAACCGGTGGTAAAGAGTTTGCTAGAGATTGGACAGTTTCAGTGAAAAAGGTATTGAAAACATCAGCAATCTGGTTGGGAGTGTTGGGGTTGGTGTCTTGGAGTGGCCAGGGTGTAATAGTCTATTTATGCCTGATCAGAAGGTTTGTGGTTGTTGTTGGTGCTTTTGTTGGAATTTATAGTAATAGTTTTTTTTTATCAAGTAGTATTGATTTTTTGGTGGCATTTCTCAGCTGTTTAAAGTTTTGATGATCAAGTGGGTTTTTAGTGTTTCTCCAATTAGACCAGATTTTATTTCTCTGTAAGATTTGTTGCCTAGTCTCTTTAGTGAGCCATGGAGCTGCTTTATTTCTAGTTTTTATAGAGTGAGAGGGGGCATGGAATTCCAAGATTTGTAAGAATTTGGAGTTAAAGTAGGATACTGCTTCCTCAAGTGGGAGTTGTTTTAAGGGTGACCAGTCACAGGCTTGAAGCTTGTTGGATTAAAATTATTTTTGTTCCGGGTACTTTTAAAGGTAGTTTGGTTGGGAATAAAGTTTTTTTTGTTTGAGTATATAAGTAAGTGAATGGTCACTGATATTGTCAGGAAGGGTACTTTATAAGAGAGGGGATGACTATTTACTAAGATCCAGTCTAAGATACTCTCTTTGCTACTGGGTTTATGGATTCTGGTGGGGGTGGTGATTGTTGGGGAAAAAACATAGAGGTTTATGTGGGCTGTGGGTTTGTGTGAGGTGCAGGTGTTCCACTCTATATTAAAATCACCAAGTACAATGGTTTCTTGTGGGAAGGATGTAGAAAGCCAGCAGAGGATATTTTCTAGGATGCTAATGTTATTGCCTGGAGGTAGGTAGGAGCATATTATGTATATAGATTTGCTGGCATTAACCTGTAGCTTGGAGATAAGGATTTCAACATTGCTATCTAAAGGTGGTTGTACATTTAGTGAAGTTACCTGTAATTTAGATTTATACATAATTGCTACCCCACCACCCTTTTTGATTGTTTGGTCTATTCTTAGGATACTATAACCAGGTGGGATAATTTCATTATCCTTTTTTACTGGTTTGAGCCAGGTTTCAGTTAAACAAAGGATATCAAATGAGTGTATGTCTAGTAGAGCATGTAGTTGACTAAGTTTATTATTTAAGCTCCGTATGTTGAGATGTGCTATAAGCAGATAATTAGGGGTTCTATTGAGAGTGAATGGGGTAGAGGGATGAGGTAGGATGGGGTTTATAGTTGTGTTGCTGTTTGGTCCTGGGTTGGGATGAATGTCACCATGGAGGAGAGGATGTTGTTGATGAGTATATGTAAGCTTCAGTAATTTACAGAAAATATATTGTGATTTCCTAGATTGAAGGAAAGTAATATGGGCTACTCTATGATATTTAGGTGAGAGATAGGTTGAGGTAGATGTTATGTTTGAATGGCTTTGGAAGGTTAGTTGATTTAAAAGTAATGTTTGTTTTAAGGGATGATGGGAACCGGTATAATGTAGGTTTTCATAAAAGGTAAGGATATATGGAGTAGATTGAATAGATAGCTCTGCAAGTAAGAGCAACATATTTATAGGTATTGGTTTGTGGGTTAAGGGCATGGTGGGTAAAACCAAAGAATATAGTCAGGAGTGTAGAGGCTGGTAGTGAGATAACCAAAGAATATAGTCAGAAGTGTAGTGGCTGGTAGTGAGATAGTCTAGTGTGATGTAGTCTTCCAGGGGTGGTAAACGTATTCCTAGTATGGGAGTGGGTTTGTAGGTATGTGATTTACAATAAGTTGTTAAAAGCTATTGGATAGTTATTGAGGGGGTGTGGCCTCAGAAGTATAAATGTAGGAGCACTAAGGGTGAGTGGAATTTGGGGGTGGGGTAGGAGAGCAGAGTGAGCCCACAGGTTGAACGGAGCGGGTTAGAGCAGGTAAGGAAGATTCTGTAGAGCCAATCTGTGAGCAGCACAGATTATGGAATACACTATTATGGAATACAACCTTAAAGGTGCACCAGAATTACATTTTAAAGTTTTTTTCTTTAAACATTAATATCTAGTATACTGTAAGTGGGTGCAGAATATTAAGGGTTTTTCATTTATGTATTTATTCAGAAGCTGCAATTATCTAATTCTATTTGTGTTTCAAAAAGACAAAATGCATGCAAAAATAACAATGTAGTCAGTTTCTGACCCTTAAGGAAGCTGAAATAAGGAGGAACAAAGCCCATATCTTTATAGTCCATCATGCATCTCTGATTACACCATTTATCCATTGCAGGGTCTTAGGGGAAATAGACCTTGACATGTTACTCAGTGGGTGCACAGCAAAGAAATCACTCCCACTCAAGATGTCTATCACAGGACACCTGTGTCTTGTACCTATGACATGTATAGAAATCTCTAAACAGCTTTCTGTAGTTTTCAGTTTCCTTGGAAGGTAAACAGATGCCTCCAATAACCAGACCACAGAAGACCAAATCTTCACCTTTGTATAGTTCTGCCCTTTATTAAGTCTCATTCAGAAACCAATCTAGTCTGAAGCACAAACAAGAGAGACTTCTATTATAGAGACAATTCAGTTTATTTATGAGTATGTGTTTGTGTGTGTGCATACAGACAGACAAAGTAACCTAGTACCAAAGAAATGTAGTTTTTGAGCCTTAAGGGAGTGAGCACATTCCTTAATTCAGAACAAAACACAAAAAGGGAAAACTAATTGTACAGGAAGAATGACGCTTGATATCAGCATACAAATTATTAAAATACACTGTTGTCAAAGATTATGTAGGATCTGTGTCATAAATTACTTTGCATTCTTAAAAAAATAAGAAAACAGGATTCAAGCTGGTATTGCTTGTTTAAACCATAGTTTATTAAGTTGAAAGCAGAGATGGGTGCTTTCACCTTTGTCAGAGCTTCATCAGAGCTAAGTTATATATAGCAGTAACAAGCAAAACATATTTTCTATTTTCCATATAAAAAGGTATGTAAACTACAACCAATACTTTAATCCAAGTGCACTTAAAAATATAACATTCAATGACAGTGATTGGAGCAGTTGTATGTACATAGTTTGCATCTTTATTGTGATAAGTGCTTTTTACTACTTATCTAAGTATACAAAATCATTGTGTATCTGTCTGCTAGGTACAATGCCAAACAACTACGTAGGGATCTAGTCCTGCATTTTTGTTACATGAACATAATATATAATAAAACAGATGAAATTTAGACTATGCAATTTCATTGATTAAAAACTGTATTGTCCATGGTGAATTACTATGGGTACCTTCAGTGTGCCTGAGGTTCAAATAGTTTACATTAGCAACATAGTTATAAGGGAGCTTGTCATAATAATGATAGCAATATTGTGTCCAGATGGAAAAAACACACAAGACTAGGCAGGTGCATCTTAATGGATTGCAATATGTCTCTGTGTCTAAATGCAAATCCAGGTTTATGTAAGTGCTTAAAAATGGATCACTGCACAATACTGAAATAAATACACACATGAAAACAACTTAGACAATAACACATAATCAAGTGAAGCCTTTAATAAAAAAGAGGAAGGATTGCAGTAACTAAAGTAAAATTTTAAGGCTTACATTAAAAACGTTAAGCCTTTAGGGACCGCTTAAACATCACTAATGTGCGGGGCTCCCTGAGCCACAGAGACAACAGGTTCTAAAGATTAGGACCTCAAACACAGAATAAACAGAAGATTCAAGCGATATCCTTAAACTACCAGCAGCCCAAGGTACAAGGAAGCTGGTATGGAAAAAACATTTTTAAGACAGGATAGACCTGCATGATATAGGTCCAAGTAAGTCAGAACCTCAACATTATAGGTGATACATGACCAAAATGATATGTAGTATATATTGCAGAAAACCAATATTATAAGATTCTAACATGAATTGCCAGTTATCAACAAGGCTGTTAATTTCTACACCAAATGTAATCAGCTATATTCTAAATATGAAGACTTATGTATAAGTAAGTTTAGGAATCCAAGCAAGAAGAACCAAGTTATTGTCATGTGTGCCTGTTATGATAGACTGGCATCCTATCCAGAATTAGTTGTTCTGTTCTGTGTCCACTGAATGCCAGGATGGTGTCCAGGTACCCTACAGCCCTGAAATAGTTTAAATACTCAACATGTGGTCCTTACAACTTAACCTGTTATCAAGTATTATCCCCAAGATCATACTTCTTTGAAACATATTTCAATTTATCACTTACATTAATAATTCAGGGATTGTAGTAATGGAGTATATGAGCTACAGAGAGTGGTATGACCTGACATTGTAGTCATCTTTAAAATGGTAAGCTTCATCCAGTTACGGATTATCCATTGGTGAATGCAGTTCAGATAATCATCCAGTAACATTACAACATACTCCTAAGGGAAGGCGCAGCATAGCAGTGTGTCATCAACATACCAGTGACAGCATAAACCTCCCATTTGAATGAGTTACCCCAGAGGTAGCATGCACACAACTAACACTTCAGGACCCAAAATAGAATCTTGTGGCACTCCACATTCAAGGTGGTAGAAAGTTACTGAAGCAATACAAGAGACCGCATTTTGCTATCTTGTGCCAAATGCCAGTGAAAGGTGAAGCAGCATGAGAGCCTAGATGTGTTTGTTTTGCACTTTAAGGAGATCACCAAGAACACTAGTAAGGACCACCTCAGTGTTACGGGGTAATATGTCTTTAAGATAATAAAGTAACATGAGCATATGAGTCATGTGATTGTGTGAGACCTGGCTCTTGTGAGTAAAACCTAGTAAAAGCAATTTGTCTGTCTCTTGTTTCATGTATTGTAATACATTGTGCCTATGCTGATAGGCTAACTAATACAGTCTCTTTCAGGGCTGTCAGTACTTGTGCCTGAAAGATTGAAATTCATCAGAAGTGGCCCAACCCGAGCATGATGTCAGAATGGTACCTGAGATGGTAGAAAGAGTACTTGATTTCATTTTTCACTGAGTGAGACACCAGGTATATAATCTCCTTCTCTTGCATGGATGCCCTTTTGTTTTACCACTTTGCATCCAGTGAATAGTATCTCACCATATATATTCCAGTTTCTTAATTTTTCAGATAAATTTCACCTCAGTAACCTTTCTTAAATCAGATTATTGGCCCCTTGTTTACAAAATGCAGAAATTACAGTTTCCTTAGGGTATACACATATAACTCAAGTTATAACTTTTTAGGGAAATTTTTCTTTGGGTTTTGGCTTATGATGTCCCTTTAAATCTTACATCTATTAGACTGGAGGGAAACTTGGCAGAAAGTTGGAAGTCCTGGATCCAAAGATTTGAGCTGTATCACTATGAGTACCCTCAGCGAGGTCGAAAGCTATAATAGTATGCAATACTTTTTCTCTAAATGAGAAGGAGAGAAACAAACTGGTAGTGCTGAAAGAGAAATTACAGGAAAGCTACCACATGTAACACGTTTATTATTTTATCAGAAACCAAGGAACGCAGGAAACTGTTGATGCAAATGTGACTGGTTTGAGACAGCAGGCATATAATTATGAATACTGGCATTTATGCGGTAAGTTCTTGGTTCACAGCTAAGTACTAGGCAGAGCCATTTTAAGCCTAGTCAGCTTCCCTTTTTGTGTTCAAAATAACCTATCCCGGTTGGTTATAGATTGGTTTTACCAATCGCATTGTCAATAATTAGATATTACTCCTAATGAGAATAACTGAGATCATAACATAGATAATTTGAGGGGACTCATGCATGGGCTAAAGCATTAGGAGCGCCATCTGTTCATTAGCACACGGAATAGTCCTGAGGTACATTTTCTGTTTCCCATCCATAAATCTAAGTTGCTCTTGAAAATTAACAAGGATGAACTCTGTTTCATAGTGGCGGCATCTTCTGTGAGATATACCTGTCCCTCCAAACCATTCTGTTGATGTTGCAGAAGAGGTTTAGATCCCTAGACTGAGTATTTCTGATGCCATTTGACTTGCTAATGTGCAGTAAATCCATCAGTAATGGTTTGGAGGATGCCTTGTACGCAATACACAAGTCACATCTTAGCACTCTGCCGGATACTCAATATAGTGACATGGCCTTGCGCCGATCCATGTAGGATACGTTGTTTAGGCCTTGTATCCTTTTAGTAAGGTATCTTTGTGGGTGTTCAAGTTGTTGCATGTGTATGGACAGATACATGCCAAAGAAGGCATTATATTCAATAACTGGCCTAATGACAGCTGAGTAAAAGTGGACAATGACATCCCTACATCTAGTCACAATCTCTTTGATTATAACCTGTGCAATATAGAAGGACTTTCTTACAACAATAGACACGTTTTTCAAAAGTTAGGTCACTGTCCACATAAGTTCCCAAATACTGAACAACTGGATCAACTCTTAGGGGCATATTTTGAATGTGGTAGCTCCCTGGAGTACACGACTTCCCAAAGGATATAGTACTACATTTTTTGGCACTTAGTTTCATCCCATGATTATGGTACCAGTTATTTATTTGAGACAAACCTTCCTGCTGAATAGCTAAGTGATTCATTAATCAGGATACTACTGTGTGTTGCAAAAGAAGCTATGACATGAGTCAAGTTTTTGAGAGAATCAGACCTGACTAGACAAAAAGTCATAGATGTGTGCTATGTGACTGAGTTGTTGAATGTGTAGTTAACTCATTAAGCAAGCCAATGGCAACATGTAAGTTAGAAACTGAACCTAAGAGTAAGGAGAAAACAAAGCCTAAAAGCTATAAAAATAATACACCTAAAATCTGAAGGGACACATGGTTTTCTAACATGATTCCTGGGATTTAGAAAAAAATGCCGTAGGTGCTAAGAGCTGTGGCTAAAAGGGACTATTTCAGTGATCACAGAAAATACAATTCAGAAGCAAATTGGCTGCAATGAAGAAAGACCTCATCAGTTAATTTGCATATCTCTGAATCACATGATGTTACTGTTAGTGCTAATCAGCACTTTCCTGTGATAATCACCTCTGGGCAGCCCATGCTTTGCACTGACACAGGCACTCCCCAGAGCCCTCCCCACATGGAGGGTGCAGGGGGGCCTTGCCCCCTGCACAAACATAGTACAAAGTGTGTTTACTACTTTGGTGTTGTTTTACATGGAGGGGATGTTATTTACATGTGATTTGTAGGTTTTGAAGTTGTGATGCAAATTGTCAATGTTATGAAATTCGATGTTATGAGTTTTAGATGTTATGGGTTTTAGATGTTATGGTCTCAATGTTTTGAGCTTCGATGTTATGAACTGTAGATGTTTTGAAGGGGATCCGTATATATATATATATATACATATATATATATCTTCTTCTTTTTTCAGCTGCTCCCATTAGGGGTCACCACAGCAGATCATCTGTTTCCATTTCTTCCTGTCCTCTGCATCTTGCTCTGTCACACCAACCAACTGCATGACCTCTCTCACCACATCCATAGACCTTATATTAGGCCTTCCTCTTTTCCTGTTACCTGGCAGCTTCATCCATAGCATCTTTTTTCCAATATACTCTGCATCCCTCCTCAGCACATGTCCAAACCAATCTAATCTTGCCTCTCTGGCTTTGTCTCCAAACCGTCCAACCTGGGCTGACCCTCTAATATACTTATTCCTAATCCTGTCCACCCTCATCACACCCAGTGTAAATCTTAACATTTTTAACTCTGCCACATCCAGCTCTGACTCCTGCCTTTTTGTCAATGCCACTGTCTCCAACCCATATAACATAGCTGGTCTCATTACCCTCTTGTAGACCTTTCCTTTCACTTTTACTGGTACTTGTCTGTCACAAATCACTCCTGACACTCTTCTCCACCCACTCCATCCTGCCTGTACTCTCTTCTTCACCTCTCTTCCACACTCACCATTACTCTGATGATCCCAAGTATTTAAACTCATCCACCTTCACCACCTCTACTCCCTGCATCCTCACCATTCCTTTATCCTCCCTCTCATTCACACACATATATTCTGTCTTAGTCCTGCCGACCTTCATTCCTCTTGTCTCTAGAGCATATCTCCACCTCTCCAGGGTCTCCTCCACCTGTTCCCTACTCTCACTGCAGATCACAATGTCATCTGCAAACATCATAGTCCACAGGGACTCCTGTCTGATCTCGTCTGTCAACCTGTCCATCACCATTGCAAATAAGAAAGGGCTCAGAGCTGATCCTTGATGTAATCCCACCTCCACCTTAAGCGCATCCGTCACTCCCACCACAGACCTGACTGCTGTCACACTACCCTCGTACATATCCTGTACCACTCTTACATACTTCTCTGACACTCCCGACTTCCTCATACAATACCACAACTCCTCTCTAGGCACCCTGTCATATGCTTTCTCTAAGTCCACAAAGACACAATGCAACTCCTTCTGACCTTCTTTGTACTTCTCCATCAACACTCTCAGTGCAAACATCTCATCTGTAGTGCTCTTTCCTGGCATGAAACCATACTGCTGATCACTAATCATCACCTCCCTTCTTAACCTAGCTTCCACTACTCTTTCCCATAACTTCATGCTGTGACTGATCAATTTAATCCCGCTGTAGTTACTACAGCTCTGCACATCACCCTTATTCTTAAAAAATCGGTACCAAAACACTTTTTCTCCATTCCTCAGACATCCTCTCACTTTCCAAGATTTCATTAAACAATCTAGTTAAAAATTCCACTGCCATTTCACCTAAACACCTCCATGCTTCCACAGGTATGTCATCTGGACCAAAAGCCTTTCCATTCTTTATCCTCTTCATAGCTATCCTTACTTCCTCCTTGCTAATCCACTACACTTCATGATTCACTATCCCCACATCATCCAACCTTCTCTCCCTCATTCTCTTCATTCATCAGCCCCTCAAAGTGCTCTTTCCATCTGCTCAACACACTATATACATACACACACACACACACACACACACACACACACACACGCACACACACACACACACACACACACACACACACACACACACACATACACATATATATGTGTGTGTGTGTGTCTCTGTGTGTGTGTGTGTGTGTGTGTGTGTGTGTGTGTGTGTGTGTGTGTGTGTGTGTGTGTGTGTGTGTGTGTGTGTGTGTGTGTGTGTGTGTGTGTGTGTGTGTGTGTGTGTGTGTGTGTGTGCGTGTGTGTGTGTGTGTGTGTGTGTGTGTGTGTGTGTGTGTGTTTGTGTGTGGAATTCCTCATTCTGGTGGAGTAGCTAGTATCGGTGTTGAAACAGTGCAATGGATTTTTGTGGTATTGTGTAATACTGTGAATTAAGAAGTTTCTCTTTTTCTGTTATCCAACTTTGCAATTAGTATATGTATAAAACACATTTATACACATAAATGTGGGGATGTAGGGTTGCAGTATCCCTGCAAAAACACTCTGTTTTGTACATTTGCTGATTCTGAACATTTTCTTTTACCAGTTTGACATCAACAGAACTCCAGCAAACAAAAATTCCATCAATCCCTGCACCCCCCACATCCTCTGCAACCTATATATACCAACTCCAGGATCATACAACAACAAGAAAAGGACAAATTCCCATTTTTCAATATTCTGAGTTTTTTGAAGTTTCAATATTTTGAGATCTTGAAGGCAGAAACCTCCACCAGTCTTTAGTCTCAACTGGAGATTGTGGGCAGATTCCATTCCCTGGGACACACCCACACACCTCCGACCCTTCTCCACAGGGAAGGTAAGCAGACTGCACCTCATCATTCTTCTCCCTCCCCAGCCAGGTCCTCTAATGGCCAGGATGCTAATGGAGCTAAGGTCATTTGGGTTATAGTCATAGATTTATCTCTCTGCACCTCTATCAGTGGCAGATTGAGGCCTTCTTGCAGGGGTGCGTGCCCTCCCCTTTTTTTTGTTTTCTAGTACTTGCTGTACAACCTTTACTTCTTCTTCTTCCTTTTCTTCCCATTAGGGGTCGCCACAGTGGATCATCTGTTTCCATTTCTTCCTGTCCTCTGCATATTGCTCTGTCACACCAATCACCTGCATGTCCTCTCTCACCACATCCATAAACCTTATTTTAGGCCTTCCTCTTTTCTTTTTACCTGGCAGCTCCATCCTTACCATCCTTTTCACAATATACCCAGTATCCCTCCTCAGCACATGTCCAAACCAAAGCAATCTCTCCCCCCTGACTTTGTCTCTAAACTGTCCAACCTGGGCTGACCCTCTAATATACTTATTTCTAATCCTGTCCACCCTCATTACACCCAGTGCAAATCTTAACATCTTTAACTCTGCCACGTACAGCTCTGACTCCTGCCTTTTTGACAGTGCCACTGTCTCCAACCCCTATAACATAGCTGGTCTCACTACCCTCTTGTAGACATTCCCTTTCACTCTTACTGGTACTCGTCTGTCACAAATCACTCCTGACACTCTTCTCCACCCATTCCACCCTGCCTGTACTCTCTTCTCCACCTCTCTTCTACACTCACCATTATTCTGAACTGTTGATCCCAAGTATGTAAACTCATCCACCTTCGCCAGCTCTTCTCCTTGCATCCTCATCATTCCTCTATTCTCCCTCTCATTCCCTCACATATATTCTGTCTTAGTGCTGCTGGCCTTTATTCCTCTCCTCTCTAGAGCATATCTCCACCTCTCCAGGGTCTCCTCAACCTGTTCCATACTCTCACTACAGATCACAATGTCATCCGCAAACATCATGATAGCCCACCTTAACAACAAAAAAAAAAAGTTTCGTAACTGTCTCTGTTCAGAGCATACCACTTTTGGCAGTACGTTTTTCCCATTTCAACTGACAGATATTTTAATTTATTGTATGTTATTAATTCGTGCTGTTTGCTTGGCACACCCAATTGGAGGAGACAACCAGGTGAACTGCTCATCCTAAGATCCTGAGTGGCTGTTCCAACTGCATTTCCCATCCTGACTAGGAAAACACTTAAGAAGAGGAACTTGTTAAAAATTCACAGAGTCAAGGGACAGAGGTACTTAAAACTACAGAATTGCTACTATAGTTTCTATAGTCTCATAATGTTTTAACCACGTGTCATTTTTTGTACATAAAAATGCATTACTACATTTTGAAATCCAACTATTTAATTTCCTGTACTTTTAAATGTGGTAGCACTAACCATTTTAATCTTGCGGTTATTTGCAACAAGTGTGGCTGCGCCTGTTGCTAAATGAAGTCGCCTATGGTTCACATACACTGCTGAAGAAAAGAACTGTCATTTTTATAGGAATACTAATAAAATAGCAATGAATACACAACATCATTTAATTAACAAGATTCAGATTAGGAGCAAAATGTATTTATAAAATGACAAGGAAGATGCATGCACTATAACATTCAACGATTTTTCATTTAGTGACCTAATCATACCTCTCAACTGTACAGATTTTTGTAGAATGTCCACATTTTTGCCTCAGATTTTTGAACCAGTTTTCTGTCAAATCATTGGCAAATTATTTCAGATATTTTAGTTTCAGACTTCATACCCTGCAGAAAATTTATGCTAATGCAAAACCTGTTACTCTAGGAATTTTCTAAGTTTTGTATGAGTAATATTTAAATTTCTCTATTTCTGGGCCTTTGTCCCCCCATTATTTATGGCTTTGTCCAGATTTCTTGCTCTAACATATTGGGAGGTATGATGACATTTTGTACGCCGCTCACACTTCGGTCCCAGTTAGTTGTGAGTTGTTTAAATTACACTAGTGGTACTGTAGCAAGAGCAAAACGAAAAGCGGTTTTACTAATATACATTACATTCACAAGTCAGCAACAGTGGTTAGGAAGTTCAGACAGAGGGAGAAAAGCCTAAAGAAAATCCTGATTATTTTTTTTTCCAGAAATCTTCACATTATCACATAAATAATAGGACTGCATTTTCTGAGCTCCTGTGAACTACAACTCTTATGGAAGTAACATTTTTGAAGAGTAAGACTGAGAGGTAGTATAAACATATTCCATCTACTTACTTTCAAAGTCATTTAAAACTTGTGTAAACACAAGTGTGTCTACAAGTAAGATACAGGCATACACATATGCAAGCACACACAAGAAATGAAAGGAGCAGATGTTTCACACCAAAGAGCATCACAGTACATCTGCAACTGGGCAAAATGCAATTCCTGTATTTGTTCCCCTACCTGCTTTCCCCACCAGAATCCTCCAGAACAGGAGATAATATACTGTAATTTATGTATCCACTAATGATTTAATTTAGAAACACAGAACTTGTTATTTATTTAATTACTTACTTATGTATTTATTTTAACTGGGTAAGAACTAGTTCAAGCACCCTTTCTGCTAAATCCCAAGCCATAGACAATAGCTGAGACAAGTAATATCTTGTACAAGACAGTAATGACAGATATATTAGAGTTAATATATCAGGTATCTACATCAAGGGAAGGAAATTAAGTTATTTAAATTGACCTCTCATGACCTGCTCTTAGTGTGCTATCCAGATAACACTGTATTCAAGAGTCGTGTTCCGAATATGGGTTATTTCATCAAGACTTATTTTCTTGACAGACATTTCAGTGAAATTGTGATAGAAAACTAAATAAAACCATGTTTTTTGAGGGGGAACACACTTATGCAGGGTGAGGCTTTTCTCTTCTACTGCCTTGGTAAACATAATCACCTACAACATTACACAAGATCAGGTGGGTCCTGATGCAGGGAAAGTATTTGGCATTGTAAGACAGGATTCCATGAGTAAGGCAATGGAAGCATTGGCATTTCCTGATACAATGATAAGGTCAATTGAGAGGATATGTGAAGGATTGGAGGCAAGAATTAAAATAGCGGGTTCCTCTCTGATACGTTGTGTTTGAACAGAGGAACCAAACAGGGGTGTCCTGTTATTTACCTTACATTTAGAGCCATTGATAAAGAAAATAAGGGACTCAGAAATTCAAGGATACAATTGGTATAGTAATCAAGAAAAATTGGCTTTACTTGCAGACAATCGTATTTTGTACCTGATAAATCCCAAAAAGGGCATCTTAGTATTGTGGAAGATTGTGAGACATTTTCAAGTCTTTTTGGGATATAAAATTAATGTAGATAAAACAAAGGCTAAAGCCATAAATTAAGTACCCCCCAATGAATTGGTTCACTAATACCCATATTTATGGGGGCATGATAAGATGAAGTATTTGGGAGTATGAATTAAAAAGGCTTCTGTTATGGCAGAGTAAGATATGTGGGAAGAGACTAAACAAAAGATAATACAAAAATGAGAAACTGGAAGCTCTTTTTTATGGATACGGATAGGAAAATACAAGCAGTTAAAATATTTTTAGTCCCTTTAGCTTTATATATCTGTCAGACATATTTGTATTAACCAGGAGAGAAGTTGTGTATAATAATTAATAAAGAGTTGAAGGAATTTATCTGGGAGTTGAAGAGGGCAAAAGTTAAATGGGATAAGTTGATTTTTCCAATACAACAAGGTGCATTACCTGATTTGAAGGGATATTTTAAAGATACATGGTAAAGGCATATATATATATATATATATATATATATATATATATATATATATATATATATTTTTTTTTATATGTATATATGGTTCCCTATTAGAATCCTGAAACACTATAAGCCTGAAAGTCAAAATCCTGAAAACTAATGACTGAAAATGCAAAATCTCGAAAATGCAAAATCCCGAAAGTCAAAATCCTGAAAACACAAAATGGACATACTGACGTCATTGTGGCTTTGCTATTGTTAGCCCTGTGGTGTTAGGTCATGCGTTGGGTCCAGGTAAGTGTGCGGTTGGTTTTATGTTAGGGTTAGGGGCGGTATAAGTGAGTTAGGGTTAGGCAGGTTAGGCATGTATGCAATAATGACAAATATTGGGGTTAGGGGCGGTTTAAGTGAGTTAGGGTTAGGGCGCGGGTCAGGTGAGTGTGCGATAGTGACGGATCTTAGGGTTAGGGTTAGGGTCAGGGTCAGTTGGTAGATATTAGTGTCTTTATAGTGACATATTAGCATTATTTGTGTTTTCAGGATTTTGACTTTCGGGATTTTGCATTTTCGAGATTTTGCATTTTCAGTCATTAGTTTTCAGGATTTTGACTTTCAGGCTTATAGTGTTTCAGGATTCTAATAGGGAACCATATATATATATATATATATATATATATATATATATATATATATATATATATATACACACACACACACACACATATACATATATATATATATATATATATATATATATATACACAAGCAGAAGCTTATAATTAAAAGTCAAAAGGAATGATGATGAATCAGGGAGAACTTCAACAAATAAGTATAGTAACAACCACACAGAGCATTACATTCATAAAATAGCATAAAGTATTCTAAGAACTAACCGACATCAGAATGGACAAAGGATATTTTGCCAGTAGAGATGACTGCAAGTAGGAGTAAAGAAAATAAACAATAGGGGACTGAGATTCACTGTAGAAAGCAAGCAAAAAACCAAAGTATTGGAAGCAAATAACTGGAAAGGAAAAGGTAATACAGTAGGAAAAGGTCAAAAAGATATTTGAACTGTAGGCTAGAGACTGCCTTCCCTATCCGGGATTGATATCAGAGTATTTCAAAGAGAAAGGGATGGGGGAATCCTAAGTGAAAGACTCTGGTTGAGTTTTTAGTTGAGTCTAGAGCAAAAGCTGCCATTAAAGACTTAATTAATGGGACATATAAATATTGCATGTTAACTTTAAGAATCAGAGGAGGTTAGAAAAGACTAAGAAGAGAGAGTGGAAAAGCAATGTACAAGGGCACAATGCGAGGACATATGTATGGCTCCCAAGTATGAAACAAAGTCCAAAAGGTTTAAGATTTTTGCTTGAAAGTGTTTCAATATGTATTTTTATACCCTAAGCATAATTCAAAGAATTTTTCCTCAGGTAGATAGCAAATGTTGGAGGTATGATGGGGAAGAAATAGGTAGCTAGGAACATATGTTTTAGGAGTGTAATGAGGTGGCAGATTTTAAAAATTCCATACAGAGTATTCTGTCAGAAATATTGGGTGAGCAAATGGATCTAACTTAAGAAATGATTCTTTTGAGCTGGGACACAGTATCTGTATTGCTCAGACATATGAAGGTCTTGTTAAGTTTAATTCTGTTGGCTGCCTAAAAGGCAGTTACCAGAGAATGGAAATCAAAATCTAAACCAACTGTATTTGAAGCATTAAGTATTATAAAAGAGATAAAAGAGCTATAGGAAGGACCTTTAAAAAGGGGAAGGAACAAATTACATAGAAATAAATGGAAATTGCGGGAACAGTGCATGCAGAATAAGGCTCAGAAGGAGGAGGAAGAGTGAGGTTTAAGAGAAGGGAGGAATTGAGCGAATTATGTAATATTGGACTGATGATAAAGAAAGAAAAGATACATGATGAGTAATGTATGTAACAGGATAAAATGTTTTTCTTTTCTTTTAATATATGTCTGTCTATATTTTAAGTGATAATTTAATAAATATGTTTAAAAAATATTGCACCAGATGAAGGGAAAATAGAAAATTCTTAAAACTGTCACATTAATAAAATACGATTTGAGGAAACAATGGGTTACTCCTTTAACTCTTGGTCCATTGCTTTTGCCATATGACAGGCATAAATGTAATTCCAAACACCAGACTACTGTACTTGAACAGCCTTTTGTTAATAGTCACAAAATGCTTCAAAGCTCTGTCCAGTTTGATAGTATGCTTGTATAAGCTTAGTGTTTGTAAAATTATTCCCCTATTTAGGAATGTGTACATAACGTCTGCCATGAGCAGTGAGCATTGTGTATTAGAGGATGGACATCTTATATACCCCCACTCTGACTGGAGAGTGAACATTCTCCAAGAGGGTGTTAATATACAGGTACTGCCCAATCAAAAACAAGTCTGTCAGTCCACTGCAGCATATTAACCTACCACAAAGCTTCGACAGAGAAAAAGCTAACATTCACCATTTTTTTATAACCATTAAAAAGTGATTTGCTGTTTAGTGAGTTTAAAGTTAACATTTTAAATAAATATCTAAAAAAGAAAAGTGTGTGTGTGTGTGTGTGTGTGTGTGTGTGTGTGTGTACATGTTTGTGTGCACAGATGAAATACCTGCATAACTTGTAGTTTGGATGTAAAAAAACTCCTCCAATGTATAAAAAATATAGTGATAAAAACAAAACAAAAAATACAGAATACATTATAGTTAGCCTATTTTATATGGCCAGTAATTCTGTCCAGGGCATGTTACTGTGTAAATAATGCCCTTCCAGGGGTGTACTCAATAACACACACAGTGCTGGGCATTTTGCTTGGGTAGACCGTGCTGGCTTTACAGCAATCTTAACATTTAAACTTCTATATTGCCTTTCTTCAGTATTGGTATAGTGAGGCTAGCCCAATCACTCTATTCAGATTTAGTCTCATTTTTGTACCTTCCAGCTTTTTCAGCTCTGCATTTGCCTTAGGCCTTAAAACATATTGCACTGCCCTGGCTTTATGTAACTTTTGGGTAGCATTATTTTCCAGCTTCATTTCGGTTCCAGTGTTCTTCACTGCGTCCATTTCTTCTGCAAATTCTGTTTTAGAATCTGTTAGGAACTGTGGCACTTTTTCTGCTGTGGCAACATTCCTTCCTTTCTGGCATACCACTTGATGTTTTGTGTAGAGAATATAACGTTTCTGTTTAATCTGTTCCCTTCAATATAAGGGTGGCACTGAACTTTCACAGACAGATCAGTCTGATCATATTCAATCCAAATAAGGTGTCCCTAAACTTGAATGGATAGATAAGTCAGATATATGCTCTTTACCTTCATACTTCACAGGTCCCACCAGATCCAGGATAGCAACACCTTTGGCATCACCACAGCTACTTCTAAGATAGTTCAAATGATATTGTAATCTTTATTGCATATTCTGTGTAGTTTCTAGACACATTGAATATTCACTCACAGCTACCACATCTATATTATTTGAACTAGAATAACTTTCAATATTCACAGTTTAATGAACATTTTTCTTTAGTGTTTCATACTTTTTCTCTGCTTTTATTACACGGTTTGTTTTATTGCTTCATCAGTTACACATTCTTGTAGTGTAACCATCTTACAACATCTTCTGCAATCTTTCCACTTAAACCAATAACTGGCCAATCAGACATTTTCTACATCTGAAATATTATTCTTTTCTTGACTAACTCAAAGGGTGTTGCATTCAATGATTGTTTAATCATATCTTATAAAGCATAAGCATGTCTGGCAGCTATTTTCAGTGATACTATGTTCACAACCTATTCTGACATTAGTTCCTTTTTAAAGTGTTCCTTTTTGAAAGTAGCTTATTTTGTGTAGCTTCAGCACATTCCATACATCATTCTGTCCCTTAAAGAGCTGTCAGCTCACTACCAAAATAACCAGCTGTATAATTTAGCTATATTTCCTTTTGATTTTCTCTTATGAAACCAGAGCCTCTATGTAGTTACTAGAGGTTTTGGATTCACATGGTATTGCAACTTAATTTAGTCAAAATGCTTCTTTTGTAGTTCAACTGATGCTACTAAGCTCTGGGAACTCTTTATCCTCTGTAGTATCATAAACTGTGAAGCATAGCTCTACCCATTCAACATCAGTAGGTCACTCATCTTCAGCCCAAATACATTCAAATGTACAACATAATTGACCTGTATACCTGCCATATGCTGATTACAGTGTACTCAGGTCTCATGCACATAGTTTCAAAATTCATCTCTTTGTTGTAAAACCTCACTGCTGACAGTTTGAGGGTGTTTTACAATGAAAACAATCACTTCTTATTCGATTTACTCTATGAAAATATGAAAATACTATCTTCAGGCACTTCACTTGTAATCTTATGTGATAACCTTACATACTCTTCTATTTAAAAAAAAATGCAACCAGAAGATAAATCAGAGTAACTTTTTTTAAATAAATCCACGGATCACTATTTCAATAATCTCATTATTTAAAATAATCACCATCATCTCTTAAACTGCTTGTGTTGCTGAAAGTTGCAGTGGTATCAAGTTGAACAGGGTAGACACGCATCCCTATAACCAGCAATAATCTCCAGCGCACTCTTTCACGTCTCCAGGCATTCCTAGGCACTCTATGAACTGTAATCCCCCAGTGTGTCCCACATCCACTATTGGGCCTCCTCCTAGTGAACTGTACCCAGCATACATGTTGTAGATAGTTTCCACGGGTATCCTCACTGTCAGTTATGTGGGTATATACCTTTAAATTCTATCCAGCTACATATGGTGAATAGCATGTCGTATGGTACACAGATATTCTACAGAAATCAGCCTGCAGTATAGACCTCATGAAGCATATGCCAAGTGTACAGTCTCTGTGTATTATTTATTAATTCTGCTGATATGGCATTCACAGGTTACCAAAACCCAAACAAGTAACGCATCTCAACATAGAGGATTAGTTACTGTACTCCAAGGTACTCCTAGGCTGACAAACTCTTCATTATGTCATGAAGTGTGAAGATTTTTTAGAGTGGAATCTCATTTGTGTGGCCTATGTCCATGGTCTCATTCTGTAGATCACTACGCAAAGCCCATGATCATAGGTGAGTACAGAGACACAGACTTACTTGCAAACTAAAAGCTTCATCCAGTAAGTAATCTATCACTTGTCCAAGACAGACCAGTACAACACCTGCAGTACTACCAGTATTGCACCATTGCACTAGTCACTCCCCCATCTCTCCCTACCCTCACTCTTGGAAGATATCTGAAGGTAGTTAAACTCCTCTATCTGAGGCACCTACTCCCCACTGACCTGGAGAGAGCAATCCACAATTTTCTGGAAGAGAACAGTGACCTTTGATGTGGAGATACTGAATTTCATTACATCTACTTCACACTAAGCAATGATCACTTTAGTACATGGCTGAAAAGTACAATCACTTGAGAAAGACAGGAACATATCCTGAAAACAACAAAGATGGAATGCTCACATCTTCGAACTGTATACCCTCTACACCTTAGCTGCACTTTGATACCCTGTCTGTGAAAATCACATTCAGTAAGGGAGGCAGTACACACCTTTGGAGGAGTCCTATGTCTATCATCTATTTATTAGACATAATATCAAATAAATTCACATCACTACTCTCATTTTTCACTTCCAGGGACTGAATGGACATACAGCAGTAGTCCTGTGACTTAGTACTGTTGTAATTTTGTAGCACTTTCTACAAGACATTTGAGGTGTATGGTCTTATGCCTTGTCCATCTTCACAATATTGGTGAACTCCTATGACACTTCGCACAAGTCTGTACAAAGACAAAGGGTTGATCCTCTGTCCCATAACAATGATGGAATCTACACTGATCCTACATGCTCAACTGTTGGATGAAGTCTGCTTAGGGAAGCTTAGAAGTGTGATCCGTTTATAAGATGTAGACACCCTGTTGTCATACGTTTTGAAAATGAAGACCACTGCTTTAGTTTGCCAGTCCAGAAGTACTACCAAAGCCTTTCATGTAACGTTAAAAAGGGGTGTTAACTATGAAACCTCAACAATACCCAAAACTTTCAACAGTTCTTGACAGAGTTCATCTTCCCCATGCAGACTCAACACAGCAAAACTGATTAATCACTGCAGTGACCTCAGTTACTGAACTGGATCCATCTCCATCTTCTTCTGGCACTATCTCTTCAGAGAAGGACATATAAACTAGATTTAGCAGTTCTTTAATGTGTTCCTTCTACCTCTCATCAATGTCCACAGTTAAAGGCAGTGGTTCTCCACTCTTGCTGAGACATATCCTGCCTCATCCTCCTGATCCATCGGACGACTTGTCAGAACTTGTTTGAAGCCACTCAAAAAGTCATTCTCTGCAGCTTCACCAAGCTCCAACATAAAACTGGGCCTTCATTTCAGAAATTATTGCATCTGTTTCTTTCTTGGCTCATTGGTACCTATCAGTCAAATCTAAAGTGAGAATTCTGGTTGCAGAAACAATGTTGTCTATAAAAGTAAAACCATCTAAATCTGTCTGGTACTTTTTAACCTGTAGCATGAGTTCTGGTTCCTTTCTCTGAACTGAGACATGTTTCAAGAGTGAATTTCCATTGCCTGGATCTTAATCCCTGGGTATTGTCTGTCTTAATCCATCCTGCCCCTGCATACCATGTGATTGGCATTTAAAATCTTAATGTTTAAATAAGTCTGATTTTTTTATATATTATTGTAGTTACTATTTTACAAAAGTCACTTTTGCTTAGTTTCATGACATTTATTCATTGCCATTAGCAATGGGACCAATAGTCTTTTTATTTAAGAATTTGATAACCAGATAGGTTGGCTGGTTCTGAAACCCTTTTCAGCTATGACCTGGGTGTAATAACACCAAGACTTACAAACTAATTAGAACATATATCACTCTGTGCAAGCATGCATCATATATTGTACTATGCAAGCGAGTTTCAGTGCACAGCATTAAAAATGTGTGAATTACAAAGCACATAATTCAAACAGTTACTTAAATAAACATATTAATGTAGGAACAAAGTTAAGTTCTGTGGATATTGAACATTGTGCTAGCCTCTTTACATTATGGAGAACATTCATTCTTTTATTAGTAGGAAGAATGTAGAGGACAGTATGTAATAACTGAGGTACAGTATTTAATAATAATTATATGAGATTTCAAAGTGATACAAAGAAACAGCCTACACAGACAGAGTTATTAAAATAGCTATTGTTGTACATATAAAGTAATACTACCAGGGTAAAGAGTTGCATGATGGCAGGTGAGATTGTAAGGATTTATGCACAGAGATTAGGAGTCTTTAGCCTTTGCCTTTAAAGCTTGTATAGTTGTATGTAATGTCTGGAAGTCTATAAATTTTTCCTGAACTTTTCATAGTTAGTGAAGAATCTTGAGGTCTGAAGGGTGATGGATCCAGTTCTAGAGATAATTTTTGGAAGCTTTTTTCTCCTATGGCAAGACTGAAAGGAGGGTGATACAGAGAGTTTGGTCATCTTGCTGCAGTTACAAGTATGCAGAGGATTTGAGCTGACGTTCACTCTTGAGGGGGTGGACTACATATTAGTATTTTAAATGTGAAACAGGAGAGTGTGAGGGTGGAGGACATGGCAATTGGTGGCCTATTAGCTTTCTGGAGAAGTGTGTAACTGTGTCCCAGTCTAGGTGAGAGAATAATAAACCTGTGTATAACACTGCAGGGCATTTGGAGTGTATTTGTATTATAGGATGAATTACGATTTGATTCAGGGGATAAGGACAACTTTTGCTGTTGCATTTTTGGCATCAGGAGTGAAATGGTTAGTGATATAGCAACATGCTATTAATGGTGCACTGCTTTTTGCAGTGTAGGCATTGAATTTGAAAGATAGTATCAGGTCATGTGTAAAGCTGATGTACTTCTATTTTAGTACTGATTGCGTTAATTCATTTTGGGAGCTTTTATTTGTAGGAGTGATTTCACATAATCTTTGGTGATTGTGAAATAACATTACAGCAGTTCTGGAGACATTAAGAGTGCATAGGTTTGATGAAAGCCACTTACAAGCATTTTAAAGTCTGTCTGATGGGGTTTTTTTTGTACTATTGTGGGGAATGCCACATTTATTCAGGCTGTATCATCTTCATAGAGCATGGTACTTGATTCACGGATAATAGTGTTAATGTAATTGATAAATAGTGAGAATAAAACTGGTCTGTAGAACAGAGTGTGTGTTGCAACTTTAAGAGCATTTCCAAGTGTAGACATGTGCATATAAATAGTGAGCACGAGCAGGCAGCATTTTGAGAGAACAGACAGAGTGTTAACATGTATGAATACAGTAGTCAGTCTGTTTATAAGTTTAAAGTTTAAGTTACTAAGCCTTAATCCTGATGTGTCTGTATATAATAAAGCTGCTTGAACTGAACCCACAACTGTTCATCTGTTTTAGCCTGACTGGATGAGTGACATGGAATCAGAACCGGGATGGAGAGTGCAACTTCTTCAAACGACGAGGTGCAGAGTTGACGGTGAACGTATACTGAGCAGGTTGGGTGATAACAGTGCTGAAACAATTGAAAAGGGTCAGAAACGAACTTAAGGTAATCAAAAATTGCACAAATTATTTATTTTGCAAAGAAAATGATACAGAGCATTCATAGAGCACAAAACTCATTATTAATCAAATGAGTAGCACTAAACATATTAATCAAATGAGTAGCACAAAATGTATTATTAATCAAATGAGAGGCATAAAACACATTGTTAATTAAACAAAGTGAAAGCACAATATTTGATAAAATGATCAGAAGTACTTATATGGGGTTCAGCATTACCTCTGATTTGCATAACCAGTATGTTTAAAGTAAAACAAGCACAAGAAAAGTATAATGAGCATGATAAGAGGTCCAATAGGCATAATGACTACAATAAAAGGGCAAAATAAGCATAGAAAATCAAGGCAACTGCATGTTTTTAGCAAAAGACCATATTTGGCATGAGCTACTATTTCGCATTGACCAAAGCCATTCAAAGCATAACTAGAGTTGTTTGAAGTATCTCAGAGGGTGCAAAGTATTTGCAGTGTGTGCTTTATTACAATGCAATTATTTTAAAGACTTACTGTCTGCAAATTACAGTTATTTTGCAAAGTGCAAAGTACAGCCATTTCGAAAAGTTTATTGTGCTGTGTACATTTATTCGCAAAGTGCTGCCATTTCAAAGTGTTTCTTACACTGTACAGAGTTATTTCACAAAGTACAGCCATTTTGAAAAGTTTCTTATGCTGTATCCAGTTCATTTGCAAAGTGCATTCATTTTGAAGTGTTTTTTACTCTGAGTTTCTTGGGCTGTGTACAGTTCATTCGCAAAGTACAGTCATTTCAAAGTATTCTTACACTGATAAAGGGTGGTTTTACAAAGTACAGTGACTTTTAAAGTGTTCTTGTGCTACAGAGACTTATTTAGCAAAGTGCAGTTGTTTCAAAGTTCTCTTGTGCTATTGGGCATAGTTACAAGCTCTGGCATAAATTTCTGGCATATATATATATATATATATATATATATATATATATATATGTGTGTGTATATATGTGTGTGTGTGTGTGTGTGTTTGTACATAATTTCAAGCACCTTCACTACTGTGTGTTGCTATGTGTGTGTGTGTGTGTGTGTTTGTACATAATTTCAAGCACCTTCACTACTGTGTGTTGCTATGAGCAGAGATACGATAGTTTCATACAAGCAGCTTTTTCTGACAATGATGCACGTACTAAGGCATTTATTTTATTTAACTTAGTGGGGTCAGAAGCCATGGGGAGGATATTGTTGTACTAGCTGAGCCAAATGTATTGGGACCCTGAGTGCTTGAAATGTAAAAATGTAAAAATGTAGATGAAGATGAATGTTACATTAGTTACAGACTACTTTATTTATACAAGAGATTTAACAAGAAAAGCCAGCAGCTTATATACTATCCCTGACTTGAAAAAAAAAAAAAAAAAAGGTGATTTGATTTGAAAGATTTTGAAGTTGATAAAGGACAGTGGTGTGTGTGGTGTTAATAATGGAAAGATTTTGCTTCATTGATTGACATGAATGTTGAGAAACATTAAAGAAATTTGTCAGCTATAGATTGTTCCAGAAGCCAGAACACAAGTATAAGCAAAAGCAAATAAAGTGATAAGAGCATGGTTTCAACAGCCTCTAGAGCAATGCACAGATGGACAGCATAGCAAACACAGGCCTAAATGAGCACCGGCTGCAGCCCCTGCAGGTTTCAGGGAGGAACCTGTTACTTTCTAGAAAGTTCAAGAGTGCAGTATAAGGGTGAGTCAGCAAAACCCAAGTCAAGTCTTATTGTTAACTGTCATAATTGTGGTGCCAATCATGAATCTAAAAGAGAGAAGTGCTTAGCATTTGGTCAACAATCCCACAAGTGTAAAAAAATGGAACCACTTTTAAAAGTTTTGTAAATCAAGCAAGCCTCATTCAGATATTAAGAGAGGTCACTCAAAAAAGCAAGTTGATCATACAGAAAACTGCAACCCTACTTTCTATGTAGGTGGTGTATTAGTGGTCTGTGAAAAGGTTAATGCAGTGGATGTGTTGGCAAAGAATGAAGTGTTTTGTACTGTCCTGATCAATGGTAAACCCACGGAGCTCAAAGTGGACACTTGTCCAGAGTCTAATGCTATGTCAGCAGAAACGTTGGCTAGAGTAAGACCTGGTGAACAACTTAATTTGGCTAATTGTGCAAAGTTTGCTGCTTACAAATGTGAAGAGAGTCAAACCGAAGGCTCAGTAGCGCTTTCATGCTATTTGCCTGGGAACAGGTACAGCTTGCAGTTCTATGTAGCCAGAAGATCTGTGAAGTCATTATTAGGTCTCAGAGACAGTTTAAGAATGAAATTACTTTCTTTTACCAAAGACGTCCATTATGTAAGCAGATGTCCTAGTTCCAGCTTCACTGATGCTATTTTCTCAGAATATGCTGATGTTTTCAATGACAAGCTAGGCAAACTTCCAGTTGTATACTCCATGAAAGTAGACCCAGAGGTCAGGCCAGAGACGAGAATTCAAATACCTATGCAGGACAAAGCCAACGTCCAGTTAGATAAGATGGTACAGCAAGGTGTGATTTGTCCAGCCACAGAACCAACTGAGTGGGTGTCTTCCTTGGTAGTTGCTCATAAGAAAATCTCAGATTAAATCAGAATATGCATTGATGCAAGAGACTTGAACAAAGCATTAAAGATACCTCATTATCCTATGCATACAATTGAGAAGGTTGCCACTCACATGCCAATTACCACTGTTTTTCTGTCTTGGTTGCAAAGAGTTCATTTTGGCAAGTAATTCTTGATCACAAATCTTCACTACTGACTACATTCAGTACTCCATTTGGTAGATACAGATTTCTCAGAATGCCTTTTGGAATAAATTCTGCCAGTGAAGTATTTCAGTGTGCAGTGGAGCAAATTGTTTAGGGTTATCCATGTGCTATAATAGTTGCTGAGCTAGTCTTGGAATTTGCTAGAAAGTTACAAGTTCTCCCTGGAAAATCATAAAATCCCCCAAAGCTAGTTACGAAAACAAAATTGCCACTGATTCTAAAGACAACCAAAAAGGATTCTATGGCTATGTCAAGCATCTTAAGTTGCAGCACAATGGCCTAAATATACAGAACCAACTGATATTGCCACCATCCTGGTCTTTACCCCCCTCTCACCCCCTAAAGGACCCATCTCTATACCGGAAGAATGCAAAGTTCCTGTAATCACAGCTGCACAGGTAAAAACCACACTCTCCAAAGCCAAGAACACAGCATCCATGAGACCTGACAACATCCTAGGCTGCATTCTTTATGAACTACAGAACAAACTGGCACCCCACCTAAGTATCATGTTCAGTCATAGCCTCACCTCAGGCTTTGTGCCCACTGAATGGTGCACAGCAACCGTTATCCCACTCCACAAAGGGGGAGCCACCATGGACCCCGGGAACTACTGCCCAATTAGCCTGATGAGGCTGGTCTGCAAGGCCATGGAACGTATCATCATGGAACTTAAGTTCACACAGCCTATCTAGATCTCGCCAAGGCTTTCGACACCATCCCCCACTCTGGAATTATAGATAAACTCACTAGGTATAAATCCCTATGTCGCATAAATCCCTATGTTGTATTCCACACTGTAAACTCACTGTCCCTGCATAGAGTAGTACAGTAATTTCTCTCTAAGGTAGCTTTCCAGTTATTTTTTTATTTTGCTGGTATAGTTTATATTTGGATATTAGAAGCTTATGTTTTTGTTTTTGCTTGCTCCCAATTTCAGTAAATCTGATTCAGAGTTCCTCTAAATGATAGTTTAGACTACTTTATAATGTCATAGTACTACTAGCTTAAAAGTGATTCCAATAGCTTCTTTCAAAAATAAGGGCATGAATATAAGCTACTTTATTAATTATGTCTTCATGTAAAGCTTTTTTGTTTGTTTAATTGTCATAACTACCTGCTATGTGCGAACTCTTTTTTCTCTCCTCCACGTTTGTCTCTCTTTTTGCCTAAAGTACCCTGCTCCCCATGGTGCTGTTCCTGATATAGTCTCTAAGAACCTACCTACCTGGTGAAAAAGGACCCTATTGAAATACCTGCGGTTTCATCTAACAGCCTTATTTTCCTTGCACCCTCTCTCAAGGAAGCAAGAAAGTATGTGGTTGTCTAAGTCCTGCTTGTAAAGCTGACTACGTCTACTATTGCTTCAGAGGTTCTAAAGTACACTACGAGCCTGAACAGCCAGCAGCCTTTACCCACCCTATCTACCCTGTATCCAACAAACCTCTTCTACTTTATAATAACCCCCTTTACTAGCTATCACTCCTTCCCTAGTTCTAAACTAGCTAGCTCCCTTACATAATTACCTGCAATACTAGATCTGCCAACTAGGTGGCACTCTTATCCCGTCCTTTATCTCCTGCTTATCCCTCTGTATTTCCTCTGTAATTACACTACATCTCTTAAGTCCTAGACCTGCTCTTATTTTCTCACTTACCCTTCACTTCAACTGTCTACACCCACCTGTTTTTTTTTCTCATAGACTTCTGTTTTATCTCTGATCTCTCCCACTCCTGACTTGCCTAACTTTCCTTCAGTTACTAGCATTGCTGATAGTTTCTTCTCTAGATTCTCCTTTACTTGTCTCTACCCGCTCAGTTCGCCCTGCGGGCTCACTCCGCTCCCCTACCCAACCCCCAAATTCCACCCACCCCCAGGGGTCCTACTCTTATACCATCTAACCACACCCCTTCCCTCTTCCACCAAGCAGAAACCCTTCACCATTGGCCACTTAACTCCAGTTCCCTCCTTTCACTTACCACTCCCTATCTCTCCCACCACACACTCCACCTTTTCCTTTCCATACCTAGTATACCTCTGAGTCTATAATAGCAACCTAACAACTTACCCTTCCAGATATATAAGCTACCCACCCCAGCCCACTTACAGAGGTTACTCATACTTACACTTCTACCACCTCTAACTTTAGCTTACCTGCTAACCTCCTATGAACACCCATTATATTCACACCTTCTCTACCTCAATAAGCTATCTACCTCTCCTTCTCTACCTATTTTCACTAACCATGTTAACATAACATCTACACCCAGCTATCTACTAGCAAAATACCATAGGATAGCCCACATTAAATATGACTCTCCCAATCCCAGAAAATCTCTACCTCTATATAGTAAATTCCCAAATCCTAGACTTCAAACACTACTCTTCTCTTTAAAAGATGGAGACATTCACCCAAACCCAGGCCCAACAACTGCTACTACCACTCAACTCCTCAACCCCAGCCCCTCTACTATCCATTCCCTTATCAAACCACCTAACTCACTCTTAATAGCTCACCTCAACATATGTAGCATTAATAACAAAGTTGCACAACTCCATGCTCTCTTGGAAGTCTACTCCTTTGACATTCTTTGTTTAACAGAAACTTGGTTAAAACCTGTAACTAACGACAATTAAGTCATCCCACCCAGTTATAATATTTTGTGACTTGAGTGTGCAACCAAAAAGGGTGGTGGTGTAGCTATCCTATTTAAATCTGGGTTACAGATTACTACCTATGACTATAAACCACCTCAAGACTCCAATGCTGAAATTCTTATTACCAAGCTTCATCTTAACACATTCAAATCCATCTATATTATCTGTATCTGTTTTCCTCCTGGTAATAAAATTGCCAGCACAGAAAATATCCTTTGTTGGTTATTCCAAAATTTACCCCAAGAAACCATAATCCTAGGTGATTTTAACATTGATTGGAAGTGTTGTAGCAGTAGCCTCCCTACCAGCCATATTAACGTTTTTGGTTTTTCTCAAACCATTACCTCCCCTACCAGGATAAACAAGCCTAATAAAAAAGAATGTACCTTAGATTGGATTCTAATAAATAATTATTCCCAAACATATGAAGCTGGAACCCTCCCTGATGATGTAAGTGACCACTCAGTAAACTACATCATCAGGCTTAAATCCA
Organism: Protopterus annectens; assembly: GCF_019279795.1. Classification (NCBI taxonomy): domain Eukaryota; kingdom Metazoa; phylum Chordata; order Ceratodontiformes; family Protopteridae; genus Protopterus; species Protopterus annectens. The sequence goes on along the minus strand of NC_056737.1, from coordinate 1,807,358,114 downwards.
ATCTACCTAATCCAACCATATCTAGGACAATTAGAACCAAGAAAACTTCAACTCCGATCTCTTCCAGAGAGAACTAAGAGCATGTAACTGGTCTCCCTTAAAATACCTCACACTGGAGGAAGCTGTTAATTACTTTAATCCTAACTTCCTAGCCAAACTAGACCACCATGCACCAACCCGCTCTATTAGAATGAGAACTAAATCTGCCCCATGGCTTTCAAAAGAAACCAGGCAAAAAATCCATCTCAGAAATAAATACTGGAATAAATCTCGTTTAACTAAACACCCAGTAGACCAATAAAACTTCAGACAGCTGAGAAATGAAACTAAAAATGCTATACTGTTAGACAAAAGAAACTACTGCCTACAATTCCAGCAGACTCATCATAATAAACCACAAAGGTTCTGGGTGAGTATTAATCAATTATTATACCCAGGTCAATCCATCACACCAAACCCACAAAGCACAGACCAGGAGAATCACAAGCAGACTGCTAATGCCTTTAATACCTTTTTCACTGAGGCCAGTCAAACTCTTGCTCGTCAGTTATCTACTCAGAACTTAACTATATCCAACTCTAACTCTAACCCATCCCCTCCATTTCTCTTCCAACCAGTCCCAACAACATATATTCTTACCCTTATCCAAAAACTGAAACCGTGTACTCCTTCAGCAGACCAACTACCCGCTGAATATCTACAAAAGGCAGCCACATCCATCACCTATCCCATTTCCATTCTCATCAATAGAACCATCAGTGAAGGACACATCCCTAAAATCTGGAAAGTATCCCATATTATCACCCTTCACAAGGGTGGGAACTCTACTGAACTCTCCAATTACCGTCCCATAGCCCTACTTTCTCCCTTAGCAAAGATCATGGAAAAATGCATCCACAGACAATTCCTAGACCACCTAATCCAAAATAACTTACTTTCAAACTCTCAATATGGTTTCAGACCTTCCCACAGCACTACTACTGCCCTCCTTTCCTTTACTGACTGTATTAACAAAAAACGTAACCTCAATATGCTTTCCTCTGCACTGTTTATAGATCTGTCTAAGGCATTTGATATGGTAAATCACCAGATACTTATAAATACCCTCAAACCTCTGTCACTAGACGCACTAGCTATAAAATGGTTCCAGTCCTACTTAGATAACAGACAACAGGCTGTACTTTGGCATAACATTCTATCTACCCATCTGCCCATTAACATTGGTGTTCCTCAAGGGTCCATATTAGGACCTCTCCTGTTTTCTATATTTATCAATGACCTTCACCTAGCAATCCCCCAAGCTACATGCATACAATATGCAGATGATTCCACACTTATATGCTCAGCCACATCTATATCTGAACTTCACTCCCTTACCCAAAATGTGTTTAACACAGTTCAACAATGGTTTACACAGCGCTGTCTCCTTCTGAACCCCCAAAGACTAAACTCCTCCTTTTTACTCCTACTTGTAAGTCCCCCCCAATAGACTTCACAGTAACATCCAATAATGGTACTCTCATATCCCCAGATCCAACTACCAAACTACTAGGTATCGCCATAGATAACAACTTTAACTTCGACACCCATATTAACAATACTCTAAAATCTGTTAATAGAAAACTAGGCTCTCTCTACAGGATCAAACCCTTCCTCTCTCCTGCAGCTCGAATAACTATTGCTCACACCCATCTAATTTCTACTCTCCTCTGTGCCTCACCCATATATACTAATCTCTCTAAAACAACCTTAATAAAATGGAAAACTCCTACAATAACATAGCCAGATTTTCTACAGGTAACCCTTTCAGAACCCACCACTGTTTTAATCTAAAGCAGCTAGGATGGCTTGAATTACAAAATCAGCTTAAATTCCACCAACTGACCATTGCCCATAAAACCCTTTACCAACCTACCAATACCCCTATACTATCTACCCTCATTACCCCCTACAACAATCTAAAGACCTTACGATCATCACATAAACGTCTTGTAAATATTTGTAAATCAAACAACAGGGCTGGGGACTCTCTTTTCTCTAATACTGTTGGAAAATCCTGGAACCTTCTTCCTAACAAACTTTTCTCTCTTCCCTCTATATCACTCTTTAAAACCAAATTGAAACTTTTCCTCAGAACACACTGGTTGTGCCCCTGTACTAAACCTGACTGATCAACCAGCTCTTCTTACTTGGTTCAACCTACCTCCTCTTCTCAGTAATTAAGTTCTTCTTACCTTGTCCTATTACTTACATCTTTACATCTTCAGAATCTCATTAAGGAGACTACTTTTACTAATATATTGTATAATTTCAGCTCCTACTTTTTTTTTATGATTACTTGTATACTAATATATTGTATAATTCAGCTGCCATCTTTTTCTTTGTGATGTATTGCAACTACATTTTGTATTCTACTAACTGTATCTGTATATTTTATACTATGTTATGAACGAATGACCTCTTTGATTATTCTCTGTACTGCACCTGCAATGTTCATTGTATACATTAATTTTTGTATATGTGATTTTGTTTGTTTCCTCAGAGCTTATCTCCCTGGGCCTCTACTGAAAATGGACATGTATCCAGTTAGACTAGCCCAGTCAACAAATGTAAAATAATAATAAAATAAATGTCACAAGATGGGTTGCCAGCTGGCTCACTGACAGAACCCGGACTGTGAAAGTAGCAGACTCCAAATCAGACTTCAGACCAGTGACAAGTGGAGTACCACAGGGTTTAGTCCAGAGTCCTCTCCTGTTTGGTATCTACTTCTGTGAAGTACAGGCTAACACAGAAGGTCTTTGGCTAACAAAGTTCACAGATGTCTGAAAACTAGGAGCCATAATCGAAACTCCTAACGATGTGGACATCCTACAAAAGGGCCTCACTGAGACAGATGCCTGGTGTCAAAGCCATGGCCTCAAGCTCAATGCCAAAAAGTGCATTGTCATCCCATTAGGTAAAAACTCTGGACTCATGAACTACCACATAGGCAATAGTCTACTTAACACCGAAAGTGTGATAAGAGACCTTGGGCACAGGTGCACAGTAGTCTCTCCTTTGATAATCACATTGCCACGGTAGTCAGGAAATCCTTCTACATGGCACACCTCATCACAAAAGGTTTCTCATCCAGGAAAAAAAAGGTCATTGTTCCCCTCTACTCATCACTCCATTAGACCCATTATAGAGTACAACTCCCCTTTTGGTATGTACCTCACAAGACATCTACAACAACTGGAAAAGCCACAGAAACACCTCACAAATATGATTACCGGCCTCAAACAGATGCCATACGTAGACCGTCTCAAAAAACTCCAGCTTTACTCCATCACATATCACCTACTCAGAGGTGATCTCTGTCTAACATACAAAGCTATGTCAAACCCAGAGCTGCTGGACATGCTCCACTTAAAGAAATCCCAATCCCTCCGAGCTACACGCTCTAGGGACCTAAACCTTGTCACCACAATAAACAGAACATGCTGGAGGGATAGATTTCTGTCCCAGAGACTCTCCATACTCTGTAACAAACTGCCTATCTATATCAAACAAAGCTCCTCATTAGCACTCTTCAAGAACAATCTTGATAAATGGATGAGAAATAGGAAATTCGCTCCGGGGATCACTTCTGTGGCTCTGCTCGACACTGGCACAGGAAAATAATTTTCTTGGATGGCGAAAGCCAGGGTACCTTTTTGGCTGGGCTTATATAGGCCCTAGTGCCAATAGCCAAATACCTACCTATGAACCTATGGATGATTTACTAGTTGGAGGTAATAGAGAAGCAGAGCATGACAGAAACTTCAGGAAAGTTCTGGACAGAGCGCGTGAAATGAACTTGAAGCTCAATCCTCTGAAATGTAAATTCAGTCTACCAGAAATTACTTGTGTAGGTCATTTATTTACCAGTGCAGGCTTATGACCAGGCCCTTCTGAACAAGCAGCCATTCTTGAGATGCCAGCTCCAGACAATGTCCAAGCCCTACAGTGTTTCCTTGGTATTCTGCATCTTTACAGCATTCTGTATCTTTACAAATCTTTATCTGTTTAAAAACTTTCATTTTGTAGCTTTCTCTAGTGCTTACTGTCTGTAGGCTATTGGTTTGTTCCCACCCTCCGTCCCTCCCAGTTGGTCCCTCCCAGTTGGTGTCTTGCTGTTATACTTGGTGGCTTTGCAGTTGCCCTCCCCTACTGTAAATCTGATCTGGGACACTCCCCCCAGTCTAGTGTCATTAGCTCATTCTACCTAATACAGAGAGAACATTTGATAAGGCCTTCTGTTTCTCCTTTTTCCCTTTCAAAAAAAAAAAAAAAAAATTTTTTGCCTGAATCTCCTTGTGTTCTGACTGTGCTTCTCTAACATTTTGGAAATATAGAGTATATTTCAGAACATTTATTATAGCTGTAATTGCCTTAATATTGCTACAACTCAAGTGCTCTAGGTTGCACTGCATCTGAAGTGTTTGTGTGTTTTAGCTGCTTTTCTGTATATACAGACTTCTCTGTATATGTAGACTAGCTACTTATTCTGCTGTGTTACTGCCTCTTAAATAGTTTTTCAGTTGTGCACTTGCCTTGCTTCATTTAAAAAAGTTTTAAATTGCTAATTTTTTAGAGTTTTAATTGCAATTACTGTCTAGGACTTCACACTCAAGTGTGTTAGCCTTTTCTGTGTTTATTTACTGTATTATTGCATTGGTTAGCCTGTTTCAAAAAAAAAAATACTATCTTGTTTGCTCGTTTCCCACCTTTTCTAGCCAGACCATATCCCAGGCTTTGCTTGTCTCAGGACTTTATTTTCTGTGCTCAAAGCTATCCAGACCTTGCATTGGTAGAGGGAAGTCCTACTGCCTACCAGTGGGACTGGTAAGTATTGTATTGCCTATCTAACGCTATCGGAGTGGTTTCTAGCTCTGAAATTGTAATTTTATTAGCCTTTTGGGCTGGTTTCTATCTCTTTCAACTTTCTGGCTTAAAAACGCGTGTGTTTGCACATTTTTCACATCGTGCAGCACTGCGAGGTTACAGTTAAACTATTCCAGGTGCCAGAAAGTCTGCTCTTCAAATTTTTCCTTAAAACTAGCTGGTTTCTCGGTAGTAGCACTAAAATTTGAACCCGTGTGACTAGCACTTGCTCTAGAACCTGCTGGAAAGCACTAGGAAGTCTGAAACAGATACAAGCACTCAGCTCTCCTTGTCAATAAGGAGAAATTAATCATAGGCACTAAACAGCCTATAATTGCAAAGTACCTTGCAAAGGTAAGGGAAAACAGCTCTTAAACTACAAAAAAGCACCTAAACAGGCATGTCCAAGGGTCAGCTTCCGGTGATTTCTCCTGTCCACCTGGTGAATCTGGGCATACTGGGGCAATGCAGCAACTGCCTCATGTACACAGACAATCCTCTCCTCCTGCCACCCAACACTACAACCTGCGAGAGATGGACTTACATAGACAAACTGGAAGCAAAGCTGTCTCCGGCCAAGATTGTGCTAGACAGTCAAGAGGAGAAGGTTAACACCTGCATCACACCTCAAGCAACTCATAGCCCTTTAAAACCCACACCATCAACACCCACACATAGCAACACTAAACCCACATATGTGGAGGTTCTTAACATTAACCTGCCCAAGCAACAAGGACCTCCGAAGCCGAAACGCAAACAAACACCAGTCACAACCAAAGTGACACATAGCTCACAACACCAGTGTGCCACCCAACAACAGCCCCTAAGGCAAGACAATGTACCCAACGCTTTAGTCATAGGTGACTCTATATTCAGGCACACTGATGTCCCACTCACAAGACTGAACAAGGAGAAAATTACAGTCAGCTGCCTGTCGGGTGCCAGGATTCGCCACATAATGCATGCAGTCAAGTCACTCCACAACAAGTACAAATACGACTCTGTCATTGTCCATGCTGGAGTGAATGACTTGAGACGTACCTCTCTGGACTACATGAAAAGAGACATGGAAGAGCTCTTGGATCATGTGACCCAGGCAGGTATGACCCTAGCCCTGAGTAACATCCTGCCTTCGCCTAGAAAGATACCACAGTATAAGGACAAAATGATTGACTTCAACAATTGACTAAGCTTCTGGTGTCATTCAAAGTGGATCCAGTATTTGTCTGCCTGGGAAGACATGATCGACAAACCACAATGCTTTGCCAGAGAAGGTCTGCACCTGTCACCCCTGGGATTTAGGTTACTGGCTAAAGCTCTTGCCACCCCTATAGTGCCTTTTTTAGGCAAGGTTCAAAGGATAAAACCACCACCATGACAGATAGAAGCAGGCAAAATCTGAAGGTAATGCTACTCAATGCTAGAAGTCTAAACCTCAAAATGCACTCTCTCGATGCACTCCTAAAAATGGAGAACATCGATATCTGTGCAGTCACTGAGACCTGGTTCAAGGCTCCAGAGAGCACCCCTGCAATACCAGGCTACAATTCTTACCACACTTTTCAGCTACAAAACCAGGACCGAAACACTAAAGGTGGAGGAGTGTCCATATTCACCAAGAATATTCACACCTCCAGGCTAGTTGCCCAACACAATGCATCTGAAATTCTCCAGGTGCAACTAACACTAGGTAAGACTGCAATCCAAATTGTAGCTTGCTATAGATCCCCAACCATGCCCCAAGATTCTCACTACACCTTTCTAAGCATACTGGAAAATATTAAGATACAACCAAACACCCTAATACTGGGTGATTTCAACTACCCTGCCATTAATTGGGAAAACTACTCAGGTACCAACTCCTTTTCCCAACGGTTCTTGGAATTCATAAATTCCAACGCCCTGGATCAACTAATCCATTGTCCCACCAGGGGCTCCAATATCCTAGACCTGGTCATTACCAACATGGGAGATAGATGCTCCACAGCAGTGGTCACCCCCTCATTGGTCAGGTCTGACCATAAGCAAATCACCCTTGACATCCACATCCCACCCCCACCCCCCCAGTAAGGAAACCTTCTTAAAAAACTTCTCCAAAGCCAACTTCAAGCTATTGAAGTCAGAAGTGACAAACTTCACAACACCCATGCAGACGGGATCTAGAAGTTCAACTGCAGAATCCTACACTAAGGCACTGTATGAGCACATCCACTCGTGCATGAATAGTGCCATCCCAAATAGAACCAAGGTGCTCTTCTTCAAAAAAAGGAAGCCAATCTGGTGGTCCCCTGCTATAAACAAACTATACAACAGAAGGAAGAAACTGCTGCAAAAAAAGAGGAAAATCCCAGGATGCAAAAAACTCCCTCACCAGCCTCAGTAAGAAGCTGAGATCCCTCATAAAATCCTCAAAAGCTAGTTACGAAAATAAAATTGCCAAAGATTCCAAAGACAACCATAAGGCATTCTATAGTTATGTCAAGAATCTAAATGGCAATGCTCAGATCTGCTCTGAGTTACAACAGAATGGCATTAAATATACTGATCCCAAGGATATTGCCAATATCCTGGCAGATTGATTTAGTGCCAAATTCACCCCCCTCTCACCCCCTAAAGGGCCCATCTCAATACCAAAAGATTGCCAAATTCCGATAATCACTGCCACACAGGTAGAAACCGCACTCTCCAAAGCTAAGAATGCAGCATCCATGGGACCAGATGACATCCCAGGCTACATGAACTACAAAATGAACTGGCACCTCACCTAAGTGTCATGTTTAATCATAGCCTCAACTCAGGCTTTGTGCCCACTGAGTGGCACACAGCTGCAGTTATCCCGCTTCACAAGGGAGGATCCACCTTGCATCCTGGGAACTACCGTCCCATTAGTCTGGCAAGCCTGATTTGTAAGGGAATGGGACGCATTATCATGGAACTTATAAACAAAGACATTGGCAACCTTCAAACACTGGACCCCACCCAGTTTGGGCTTGTGAAATGCCGATCTTGTCTCCTGAATCTGATTGACTTCTTCGAATCAGTCTCCAGTGCTGTGGATGAGGGTAAAGCAGTCCACACAGCCTATCTGGACCTCGCCAAGGCCTTTGACACCATCCCCCTCTCTGGAATCATAGATAAACTTATTAAGTTGGGCATAAATCCCTATGTCACTCGATGGGTTGCTAACTGGCTTACAGACAGAACCCAAGTAGTCGACTCCAAATCCAGCTCCAGACAAGTGGAGTACATCAGTGTTCAGTTCTGGGACCACTCTTGTTTGGCATCTACTTCTCTGAAGTACAGGCCAACACTAAGGGACTCTGGCTAACAAAGTTTGCAGATGACTGCAAACTGGGAGCCATTATTGAATCCCCAAATGATGTGGACATTCTACAAAAGGGCCTTACAGAAACAGATGCCTGGTGCCAGAGCCATGGGCTCAAGCTTAATGCCAAGAAATGTATAGTTATCCCCTTTGGAAAAAACACGTACCCATAAATTACCACATAGGTGGCAGGACACTAAACATCGAAAGTGTGATGAGAGACTTAGGGACACAGGCGGACAGTGGTCTCACTTTCGATAACCACATTGCCACAACAATCAGGAAATCCTTCTATGTGGCACACCTCATCACTAAGGGCTTTTCATCCAGAAAAAAAAGGAGGTCATTGTCCCACTGTACTCATCCCTCATTAGACCCATTATAGAGTATAATGCCCCATTTGGTATGTACCTCAAAAGACATCTGCAACAGCTGGAAAGGCCACAGAAATACCTCACTAAAAGAATCACAGGCCTAAAGCAGATGCCATATACTGACTGTCTAAAAAAACTCCAGCTATACTCTGTGGCATATCGTCTACTCAGAGGCGATCTCTGCTTAACATACAAGGCCATGTCAAACCCTGAGCTGTTGGACATGCTCCACTTAAAGAAATCCCAATTCCTCAGAGCCACATGCTCCAGGGATCTAAACCTTGTCATCACAATAAACAAAACATGCTGGAGGGATAGGTTTCTGACCCAGAGACTCCCCATACTCTGGAATAGACTGCTCATACATATCATGCAGAGTGCCTCATTGGCCCTCTTCAAAAGGAACCTTGATGATTGGATGGCAGATAGGAAATTCACCCCAGGGATCATGTCAGTCGCCCTGCTAGACAGGGGCCTGGAGAAGTAAATATTGTGGGAAGAAATATCCAGGGAATTGTTATGGCTAGGCTTGCATAGGCCCTAGGGCCGATAGTCTAATAATAACCTATGAACCTATGAACCTATGGTATGGTTAACTGTTTGGGTAAGTTTATACCTACCTTCAGTGAGTTATCAGTGCCTTTAAGAGAACTGACATGCAAAAATGTTGCCTGGTCATGGCTGGAACAGCACAAGAGAGCATTTGATAACCTCAAACAACAAATTGCCAATCCACCTACATTGAGATGCTATGATGTCCACAAAATAGTAATTCTTTCTTGTGATGCTTTAAAGTTCGGCCTTGGTGTAGTTATTCTTCAAGAGGGCAGACCAGTTGCTTATGCATCTAGAACTCTTACCCAAATTGAAATGCAGTATGCTCAAATTGAGACGGAACATTTGGCAATTGTGTTCGCATGTTCGAAGTTCCATGATTATATTTATGGCTGAGCTATCCAGATCGAGACTGATCATCAACCTCTAATGACTATTTTAAAGAAGCCTATGTGTATATCTCTCCAGCAAGACTACAAAGAATGATGCTCAGATTACAAAAGTACAACTTCAAAATGGTCTATACAAAAGGCAAACTTCTTTATCTGGCTGATGCCTTATCCAGATCACCCAGAAATCCCACAGAACAGCTTGATGAAGAGAATTTTGACTTTTATGTCATGGAAGTGCATACTTCTTCTACCACGAGACTTGATGAACTGAGAGATCATACAAACACTGATCCAATTTTGCAGAAGTTCAACCACTTCATTAATGTTGGATGGCCATCAAAACAATTTTGTGTATCATCAGAAGTACAACCTTATTTTCCTTATAGAGATGAGATGCTGATGGAAGATGGTTTACTTTTCTAAAGTTGTTGTTCCTACTTCCTTACAACATGAATACATTCAGATTTTGCATTGTGGCCACCCAGGTTCCAAAGCTACCAAAAGAAGGGTGAGATGACTAGTATATTGGCCTTCTGTGTCAAAAGACATTGATAAAGTGCTTTCATCTTGTTCAGTATGCAATAGTACTAAACCGCATTTGCAAGAAAGAACTGCTTAATCTAAGCCAGATTCCTGAACTACCTTGGTCAACAGTAGCCACTGACATCTTTGAGTGGAACAATCAGTATTACTTAGTAGACTCTTTTTTGAACTGGCTTGAGATCAATTTGCTATCTAACCTAATGTCCAGTGCTGCTATTACTAAGTTGACACATCATTTCTCAGTCAATGGTAATCCACACAAAGTTATTTCGGACAAGAGTACTCAGTTTACCAGTCAATTATTTTAGACATTTGCAAAAGCATGGGACTTCATCCATGTTACCAGCAGTCCAAAATACCCACAATCAAATGGCCTGTCTGAACGTGCAGGACAGAGTTCAAAACAATTACTGGAGAAGTCAAGGCATGACAATACTGGTCTTCTTGAATTTGCTTAATCTCAGAAATATACCCCATGACAACCTACTTAGCTCGCCTGCTCAGAGACTTCTATCTAGGCAAACCAGAACAACCTTGCCTATCACTTCTAGTTTGTTGGTGCCTAATACTAAAATAACAGAGCAATCAAAGCCCAACTATTTAAGAGGTGTTCCCTTCAGAAGTCCAGCTATGATAAAATGAGCAGATTTCTTCGTCCATTGAAAGAAGGAGACAGTAAGGATGCAAACTGCGAAAGGCTTTAATCAAATTCGTCGAGTGAGAGGTATTTGTGCTGAGCTGAGATCTTACTTAGTGGAATCTGAGGCTATAGAATACAAGAGAAACCACAGGTATCTTTTTCTTGTGTTGTAATCGATATCGCAGCATCGTACCTGTGATACATACTCTTGATCTCAGAGCAGCCCTGACAATGTGCAAATTGAAGAACATGTCTCAGTACCTATTCCCATTCAAGATGATGTCCCAGATGTCCCTAAAGTTGAACATTCTTTAAAGACAGTCCCTGTTGCTAGATTCATTTCTGATTTTTATGTTAGACAATCAGGTCGTATTTCTAGACCTTGTGTAACTCATTCCCTTCAGTACAGTCCTTTGGAGTGTGTACCTTTAACTCTCAGTGGGTGTGGATTCAGCCTTTAAAAATTATGTTATTTTTCTTTAAGTTCTAACAAAAGTCATTGACAGAGGTCATATAGCAGTACAGTTGTGTTTGCCATCATGTATGCTTCAAGATAAAATATTCTGATACCTTGTATGTAGCATGGTTTTGGAATTATTAATGCAAATATGAACAGGCAATATTTGATGCCTAGAGGCGCAGTAGGCGGTAACTGCAGAAACGCCTGGAGACGTCACTCGGCTGTAATGAGGTAAAATACACAGCAACCTGGACATGATTGTTTTATATGGGTTTAGTTTTGTATGATTGCATGTCAAAGAATTAGTTTTGTATAACTGCATGTCAAAGATCATTTCTGTATAATTTCATGTCTATGACTGCTGCCATTTTAGTGTATGACCGATTTCTCAAAGAGGGAGTATATAGAACAGAGCATGTGTTGTAGCTTTAAGAAGCATTTCCAAGTGTAGGCATGTGCATATAAATAGTGAGCGTGTGCAGGCAGCAGTGCCATTTTGAGAGAACAACCAGAGTGTTAGCATGTATGAGTGGAAGAGTCAGTGTGATTATAAGTTTATTTAAATGTAAGTTACTAAGCCTTAATCCTGATGTGTTTGAATATAATAAAGCTGCTTGAACCGAACCCACAACTGTTCGTCTGTTTATCCTGACCAGACGAGCGACATGGTCCAACAATGGAGTCCAGCAAGGTGCCTGATGAAAAGGTGCTTGCTTCTGTGGTGATATTGCCAGACTGCACTGTGAAAGTTGCATTTACCAGATAGTTACTGAACGAGTGTACTGTATTAGCACCAAATCCACTTGATGTGTAGGCCACAGAAGTACCTCACAAAGGATTACTGGCCTAAACAAATGCCCTACACTGACCGCCTCAAAAAACTCCAGCTTTACTCCGTAGCATATCGCCTACTCTGAGGTGATCTCTGCCTAACATATAAAGCTATACCAAACCCAGAGCTGTTGGACATGCTGCACCTAAAGAAATCCCAATCCCGCCGAGCTACACGCTCTAGGGACCTAAACCTTGTCACCACAATAAACAGGACATGCTGGAGGGATAGATTCCTGTCCCAGAGACTTCCCATACTCTGGAACAGGCTACCCATCTATGTCAAGCAAAGTTCTTCATTAGCAATGTTCAAAAAAAATCTTGATGAGTGGATGGGAAACAGGAAATACACCCCGGGGATCACTTTTGTGTCTCTGCTCGACAGTGGCACAGGGAAATAACTTTCTTAGGTGGCATAAGCCAGGGAACCTTGTTGGCTAGGCTTATGTAGGCCCTTGGGCTGATAGCCTAGTACCTACCTATGAACCTATGAACCTATGTAAGCTCCCTTAATATGTTATGATTTATACTTTCACAGGCTATGCATAGATCTATAAATAAAGTTCCAGTCAAATGGCCTTTTTACATGGATGAGTATATTTTGTCATTGACTGTGTCTATACTGTAATAGTGAGGTGTTGCGGCCAGTTGTGAAGCCATGTTATGAATCAGTAAGTAAGCCATATTTATCTAAATGAACTATCATTTGATCATTCATTAATTTTCCAGACAGTTTAGTTATATAGTATAATTTAAATATTGACTGTAATTATTCAGGGAATGATGCAGCAACTTTTTTTAGGAATGGGAATTATGAGGAAATTTTGAATGGGGGGATTATTTCTGATGAGACTGAGTGATTGCTATGGGCAAGTGGTTTGGGGAGTGACTTGGCTGACATCTTAGTAGGGATTTGGGTTATTCATGTAATAAAGTTTTTCCAGGATTTTTTGGAACAGCTTTGCCTAGATTATTTTAAGACAAATGTAGGGATAAGTGGTAGAGAAACAGGGGGTCTGGAAGAGCCTCGGGGGGGGGGGGGAGTATTCACAAAGCTGGAGATGGCAGTACGGGTTGCCATGTTAAGTCTGGGGAGTACTTGATGAATTTGATGGGCAGTGGCATGAGGGGGGAATTAGAGATGTAGTTGTTGAATTTTGATTGCAGTAGGAGTGAGGGGGTTGGGATAATAAAAGAGCTTATCAAGAATGTACACTTTTTCTCGGTCTACATAAGTACAGCTTGTCTTTAGTTTTCCCACTGAAACATTAGTTATGAAATCCCCAATACCATTGTGATTGCCAATTTCTTTTAGTTCCAGAATTAACAGTTTTCTTGTCAAAAGTGTTCCCTGCTTACATGAACTGGTTGTATCTTCAGGCTGTTTACCTTAGATTGCATAGCATGAAATTATAAATACACAGAGCCAGGATATCCGCTTAACACACTGTGTTTTATCTGTTGCTTGGATACAAAGGCATGCTCACGTGAAACATGCATGCAGATCCTCATGTGCTTTAGATGTTTTTGTAGCACACTGTTTATTACAGACTGGTGTGCCTTTTATTTTCACAGCATACATTACTTTGTAAGTCTTGCATGTGTAAATGTTCATTTTCAAATATTACAAGATGAAACCTCTGTGGAGCTTTGCCACAGATTTACACTCTAGGTGAGAGCATTTCTTTGAATATTTTCCCTGATGGTTGAAAAAAAGTCAGTTCAACTAAGTATGCTAACAGATATGCATTTAGACATATGAACCCAATCCCAAGTTTTGAATTACAGTGTGCAGAAGAGCACATTATGTACTTACATATCAGATTGTTGGTAGCGGTTGTCATTCTAATGTTTCTTATGTTGGTGTTTAGTAACCTCTGCTCATATTTTTTCTTGTTTAGGAAAACAACAGATGGAAACAACAAATATAGGCAAGTACTCAGAAGTAGGTCTATCAAATCTCAAATTTCAACATAGTGAAGTCATTAACACTCCAGGTTTTTCCAAATAATAATCATAAAGGGAGTTGAGATACACTAACATTTCTACTTTTTAGGTGATTGCACTGAAATTTATGTTTGATACCTGTAAATTATGAGTCTGATTGTCACTTCTAATGAGGAAGGCCTGTGTGCTGGGAAATCCTCATACCTCTCAACTGTACAGATTTTTGCAGAATGTCCAGATTTTTGCCCCATATTTTTGGTCAATTTTTCATAAAATTGAGGTTTTCTGGAAAATTAGTGGCAACTCATTAAAAATTGAAGTTAGAAAATAACGATAGACATTTGAGTTGCAGCCTTCATACCCTTCAGAAAATTCATGCTAATGCAAAACCTGTTATTCTATCAACTTTCTAAATTTGCAAAAGCAATATTTAATAATTGCCCCTATTTTTGGGCCTTTGTCCCACTTTTATTTATGGCTTTTTCCAGATTTCTTGCTCTAGGAGGTTGAGAGGTACACTGGGAATTTTCAGTATAACTCTTTTTCATTTATTTTTATGCAGACTGTTTGATAACAAATGCTATTTCCATGGCATACCCTACAAAACCGATTACTGTTTAGCATGAGGCAGTCACTGAGTCCATGACTTAGCTCATCAGATCATCCTCAGCTAATGGTTTCAGGTGCATAAAAAAATGCCGATACTGATAGCATCATATTTCACTCAGTCCTATTCACTCAGCTCAGTTTTCTGCTTTCCACAAACTAGCTTTTTGATCATCTTACCTCTCCTCTGATCTTATCATTGGTCCATTTGTTCCCCTGACGATAAAGAGACCTACTACCAAATTTGTTCTTCTCAAGAAGTTGAGTCAAATGGGAGGGCCATCACCTGTGGTGAGTTCTGTAGATCAGAGTATGTGATATACCTTTAAGAAGCTTTCCAGTCAGCAGGCACGTGTATATAAGTACTGAGCACGTGCAAGCAAGAGTGCCATTTTGTAGTGAGCAGTCAAGATGTAAGCATGCATGTGTGTACTAGTCAGTCAGCCAGTTCATTTAAGTTTAATGTTCCTGATATCCATCCTTTCTATATAATAAAATACTTAAATGAACACCCAAGCCTCATTGTCTTATTCAGCTATTCAAGACGAACAACAAGTTGAGAGACTTTATGATTTATGTTTCCAATCTTGATACTACGGCTGTGATACTTTGTAAATCTCGGACATGTTTCCACACATTCTCTCTTGACTCCATTGCTACTCACTGCTTTTGCAAACAATGGTGTCACATTCTCAGTCCCCTAATGGACCGGCCATGGTTAGTCCCTCGATGGTGGTTAAGACAACATCAGCTACTCCTCCAGTATTTGAGCTGTGGATTGAACTCCACTCATCTTGGGCACATTCATTATCCCTGCTCCATAGAAATGGGCTTACTCTGCTCCATATTTACATATTCTTTTGCCATTGGTTAATATGCTCTTAGCTGCTTAACTTCTAACTTCATTCTCCTTCTAGATAACGCATGCTTGTATATACCCTATACACATTTAAACGCTTTGGTATACTCTTTTAGTAGATTATTGATCCTTTGTTTTGAAGCAGTATTTTCACACATCGTGGCTCCGTGTTTTCTCTTATTATCTCCCTTGCCTTTGGATTAATTTAATTAGTAATATCTGTTGCTAGTCAAGAGTCAAAACACCTATATGGCTCTTTGATAGACAAAGGTGAGTGTGAAATGTTAAATCATTCCAAATTATTATAAAGAACCACACAGTATTGCCTGCTAACATTTCAATAACTCTGTATTAATCCTCTCAGTATTCTTGCTTCACCTAATGACAGAATTGTTGAGTAAAATGCCAGCAGTGTGGTTGTGTTGTAGCACCCTGTGTGGTGCCCTGAACATATGGTAAAGACACACGTGCCTCTGCAGACTGCTTTGTTTTCAGCTATGTGAATTTATTTTGTTATTCTGAAGACATGAGAAGGTATTCCCAGAAATCTCCCACTATATATGTATGTATGTATGTATGTATGTGTGTGTGTGTGTGTGTGTGTGTGTGTGTGTGTGTGCCACACACACGCACACACACACACACACACACACACACACACACACACACACACACACACACACACACACACACACACACAGCACTATGCTGTATTACTGAAATGCTGTGCTTAACATTTTACCCTGCATACAAACTAAAAACTAAGTCAGTATACATTTCTTGTTATATTGCTGATGTAAGCCTTTGAGAGGCTATTTTATGACAGAGTTTAAAAGTAGTTAAGATACGGATAAAGAATCATAATAAGCATGAATATAAATGATTTGGGTAAAATGCAAAAAGAAGGGTATTCTCTGTAATTATGTGCATAGGTTAGTACTGGGTTACCTACCCTTGTGAGCCATTTTAAGCCTAGCCAATTATCCCTTGTGAGGCTCAAACCCAGTACCTTGTGCTTATAAGGCAAGCACCTTAACCATTAGGCCACACTCCCAACTAGAAGCAAAGAGGTAGCTTGTTACATTTCTTGTTACATGATGTCTTCAAAAGATGATGCATTACAACATTAACATAACCTTGGTCATATCTTATAATTTTAATGTTGGACACTTAAAATTTTTGGATAATGGAAATTCTTGAATTTGTCCTGTGACATCAAAACAGATCATGTTTCTCTAGAGGAATGCATTCACACACAGAGCATATTAATCATTTTACCTCACATTTATTGCTACACCTTTGATTGGGGGGTGTTTCTCCCTCTCCCAGTACCTACCATCTCATGCAGTCCATCTACCTATCAGTCTACCTGTCACTTCTATAGACCCCATCAGCTTTGCACTATATTCTCTATCTTGACTTGCTGTAATGTTTTTTTTTCAGATTTATCTCCCTCGTAACTACCATATTACAAATTCCCTTTTCTTTACAGTGCTCTCCTTAGCACCTGATACTCCACCTCTACAGTCCAGCTGCTCTGCTTCGTTGCTGTTATCTTCACTTTCTTTCTTGATATTGTCCAAGCTACATGTTCACTGGTTATCTTTAAATTTAATCTTCCTCTCATGTTCCTTAATACTTTCCTCTGGCTTCTATGCCAACACATCGTAGATCCTTGAATTCATTTCTCCACTATCCTGTCTGGGACCTCCACTGGTGCCATTCAACCTACAACAGCTGCTGCCACTCACCTTTTTTCACCAAGTTTTTCTGTAACAAGCATGTAACCTTCACTACTAATTAGTGCATTGCCATAGTTACATATCATTATATATCTTAACACTGTAAAGCTTTCGGTTTGTCTGTGTTTCTTGCAGATTGTTGTTTTATTTACCTTTATATCTGTATTTCCTTGCCTTCTCCCAGGTTATGGCTGAAACAGTCTGATAACATCAGTCCCCTTAACAAATGTGTAAATAAAGCACGCAAAAAATGACATCAGTGGTCCAAAAGCTCTTAGAAACTTCGATCTAGAAAAAGCATGGATGTACAGCTCCTCATAAATGTTTCTTGCTGTCCAAACATTTTGATTTTTTTTCTTTAGTATGAACTGCGTTAGCCCAGTGAAAGGGTATTACATCACTATTTTGTGTAAATCCTTACTCTTAAGTGCCAAGATGGCAGCGGTATGGAATATTTGTAAATATGTCGGCAGTACTGTACAACCATCATGCATACCTTTTTTACATGGTCCAGACATTCCTATGATTCATAGAAGAGAATCATCTTTATGGTAGATTGTGCCAAATAGCTCTCTAGAAATAATGCTAGTAAGAGCCATGCATGAAGTGCACTTAGCACTTCTGTGCATACCATCATAAAAGTTTTGTGAAAGCATATTTATCTAAATTTGACTGTAATGCATAAAACTGTGCATTCAAATTAAATGGCCACCTCCTATGTTCCCAGCATGGTTTTATGCCAAATAAATGCATACATTTATATACAGACAAAGGTTACCTAATAAGAGTTAGCATAATTATAGAAGTTTTAACATGCTTTAATGGAGACTTAGACATTTAGTGATACATTAATACTGATGAATAAACTACTGAACAATACAACTCTTAAAGTGATAAAGTCCATTTCTCTGTTTTTAGTAACACTGTTTCATTATTTGGTAAGCAGAGATGTTTTATGGTATTTCTTCACTGTTATTTGCATACAGCATAACACAGTTCAATTCTTCTGTACATACAGGTATTTCCACATCCAGTAAGCTGTCCATAAATTTTTTTAGTGAAATAGCACAGTGAGGCTTAACATAGGCAGAGCTGCTTAGTTCACATGTATTTGTGTACAAAATGTTAAGTAACATGTTTCACAGCTCCAGTACTTCTGTCCATCTTAGCACTGTGGTACAAGTTCAGAGTATGACATATATACACTTTTAGACATTAATGTACATATACGTGGGATGATGTCTAGCGCAGGTAGCTTAGAATATAATGGAATCTGGCTTGCTGTCTCTTTTGTCACTGTAGATTTTCAGTCCTTATGTCTCTGCAGTCAAAGTCACATATCTGTCGACTAGCGTCTTTCTGCATTCGGCAAGATCCCACATAATACATGCTGGCCAGTTAATGTTTTAAATTCACATTGGTTTTAGATTTGTTTTGGCCTCCTTTGAAATAGGTCTGGCCCTCCTGAAAGAGGCCAGCCTCACCATATGCACTTAAGACTGATTGGCAGCTGATGATCGCTCCTCTTAAAACTTTGCTCCTAAGGTTATTGCCCCCTTTTCCCCACCCTAGCTATGCTTCTGCCCCAGATGACCCATGATTCAGTAGCAGGACAGGTGTCAGGGAGACCTGGCAGGTAGGATGGGAGTGAGTGTCTGATGGCTGGGCTGCCTTGAACATCCTTGGTGGGAAAGGCTGTTTAGACTTGCTGCAGTAATAGCATTAAGAGTCCAGAGAGGTCAACATTGCCTGAAAGAAGTATACAGCTTGAGTGAGGAGATTGTCCATGTTTAGAAGCGCGCATACACATCTTGAAGGCAGCCATTTTCAAGTTTGCAAGGTTGGCAGAAAATGGTCAGGGCTAGGACACACTCCTCATTGGAAATATGACACTGCTCCAGTGTTCTTGGTCTCCTCACTGGGCCCCTGACATGGATTGGATTGAGCCTGGGGAGGAGTCACTTCCCTTTGTATCTTTACCTTTTTCTGGTTAGTGGGAAATAGTTAGACTGGTATCTATTCCCCCAGACTACAAACCCTCCTACACCTGAGGACTACTAATCTGTATTAGTCCCACACATTATGCCTAGACTCTAGAGACGGCAGTCAGCAAACAACCTCTGGACTATATGCACACATGCATATTCCTAAAGGAAGAATAACATAGCTTCACAGTCAAAGTCAAGTCAAAGTCAAAGTAAACTTTATTGCTTATTAGAACTACACATAGCCTAAAAGAAATTTCATGCATCAGCTCAGTTCTTGAGATTACAAAGGAAAGTGAAACAACACATACAAGTAGAGGAATAAACATAACTAACAAATAAAATACTACTCCCAATACATGCAAGAAAGACCAGAGACATTTACCAACACTCATATTCAAAAAGAATACCTTCCCCTGTGTTGAATTGACTACCTTATTTAAAGTAATACAAAACACACAACAGATTGAAATGCCTAAGTTTTTTGTCAAATATTGCACTTGAGTGAGTTAAATAATACTGACTATGGATATTATAAATAAATATTGCACTTACATGGAATATATGTAAGTATATATTGCACAAATAAATAAAAATTGACTTATTATGTGTCCAGACCCCTGGGACTAGTGCCTGAGTACAGAAGTCTAATCACTGTAGGGTAGAAACTGTTGCTGAATCTTGCAGTCCTGCAGTGGAAGCTGCGATATCTCCTGCCCGATGCCAGATGCTTAAACAGTCCATGTGCAGGATGCGTGTTGTCCTGTATTATTTTGGTGGCCTTTTGGATGCCTCTTGCAGAATAAAGATGTTGCATCGATGGAAAACTGGAACCTGTTACCTTCTCTGCAACCCTCACCACTCTTTGCAGCGCCTTCCTTTCTGTAACTGTGTTCCAAACCACACTGTGAAATTGCAGGTGAGGATGCTCTCTGTTGCACCTCTATAGAAGGTGGAGAGAATGTGACGAGGAAGCTTAAGTTTTTTAAGCCTTCTTAAAAAGTGGAGGCATTGGTGTGCTTTCTTGACCAGTTTGCTGGTGATTTCTGACCATGAGAGATCCTCTGATATATGTACACCCAGGAATTTCGTACTCTTAACCTTCTCCACACTCTCACCATTGATCCTGAGCACTGGGTGGTTTGTTCTTCTTTTCCTGAAGTCGATGATAATCTCTTTGGTTTTGCTTACATTCAGGTTAAGGTTGTTCCCCTCACATCAAATGATCAGAGGTGCCACCTCCATCCTCCTTTGTGATGAGCCCCACTACTGTGGTATCATCAGCAAACTTGATGATATGGTTGGACTTGTGCTTACTGTAGCAGTCGTGGGCCGGGATGGTGAATAACAGTGGGCTGAGAACACATCCCTGTGGAACCCTGGTGTTAATGGTGATGCACTTTGATGTGTTCTAACCTGAACACACCCTCTGTGGTCTCTCAGTCAGGAATTCCAGGATCCAGTTACAGAGATGTTTACTGATTCCTAAATGTGCCAGTTTTTCTATCAGCTGCATTGGTCCACCATATTAAATGCAGAGCTGAAATCTATGAACAGCATGCTCACATAGTTGTCTTTGCCCTCTAAATGCTCAAGGGAGATGTGTAGTACTACTGATATGGCATCAGCTGTGGATCGGTTAGCTCTGTATGCAAACTGCAGAGGGTTAAAATCAGGAGGTAGGCATGATGAAAGATGCTTTTTGATCAGCCGCTCAAAACATTTCATAACAGTGGATGTCAGAGTGACTGTAGTCATTAGGGTTGGAGGGAGTGGTTTTCTTATGCAGTGGGATGGTGTTAGTTTCTTTGTAGGGTGAGGGTATTTTTGCCATGGCAAGAGAGGTGTTAAATATTTCCTTGAGCACTGTGCATAGTTGATCAGCACAGCCTTTTAACACCTTGCCCAGTATGTTGTCTTGGCCAGCAGCCTTCCGGGGGTTCACTCTCCTTAGCTCTCTTCTTACCTTCCCTGTGCTGAGGCTGAGTACTGTATCCTTCTCATCAGTGGATAGCTTTAGTGCCATCATGTTGTTTCATTCCTTAAATCTTCCAAAGAAGATGTTCAAATTGTCCAGGAATTTGATGCTGTCCTCACACTGTGCTGACCTGATTTTGTAGTCAGTGATCTCTTGTATGCCTTGCCATAGTCACCTTGCATCCTTCATGTCTTCAACGTGGCCCAGCTGCATAAGTTCAAACACAGTTTCTCCCTGGCACACAGATGCAACATGCAGAGAAATAGATAAAGCCTTTTCAAGGAGGTACTCTTTGGTACTGTTAAGCTACAGCTTATTTTGATAAAAGTAACTACCACTTAGGAAATTGGATTTACATTCTGTAGGACTGCTACCTACAGGTCAGGCTCTAAACAATTAATATTACACCTAGGGGTCCCATAGGGGAAGCTCTAGGCTCCTTTTAAGTCTCCATCTTTATAGTGCACACTGCCTTCTGGTCCCATAGGGGAAGCTCTAGGCTCCTTTTAAGTCTCCATCTTTATAGTGCACACTGCCTTCTGAAATATATTTTTACTTATAATTATTTGGCCAATGACACATTTTAAAATGCCTCCTCTTTTCTGCTGAATCTTTTCTGAGTGGAAGAACCACTAGTTAGTGAACTGCTTTTTTGTCTTCAGTGACTGCATTCCCATTTACAGAGTAACGGGCACCCATTTGTTTATTAATTATTAAAAATAAAACAAAATAAAATCAAGTGATCAGTGCACATTATGCAATAACCAGCTGTTTTGAGTGCATGTGATATTCACAGGCATACTTTAGGGATGTGCAGTGCAGAAGATGGAACTGCAAGCTCTCAGCATCACTTTATTTACATTCTGTCTGTCTGAGGGCTCTGTTGTCTTGGGGCTCCTCACAAACTCACACACAGCAAACATGGACTCAAGATTGCAACAGGATGTTGGAAGATACTTTGGCATATTGATCTGGAGCTGGTCCCTGGAATGCAATGTTCTTCACTTCTTTGAAATAAAAGCATTTTCATCTCTCTGCATTTCCGAATATTGAGGGCTATTTTGACTATTCAAATTGCACTCACAGATAGAACTCTGATGGCTCTATTATCAAATTTGTTACTTTTGTCAAGCTACATCCAGGTGAGATGGGGTTGCTTTTCTTGCATGGACTTAGCATTAGTGAAACATAGGGTCTGTTTTAATCAATGCAACAAATTTGTGCTATTCATGTTTTATTCTCTCTCTAAATGCAGATGTGCAGTCCTTTACATCTGCTATTAAAGCAAAAACTTAAAAATGTTTGCAGTGTTCTTGTTCAAAAACTCAGTTGGTAAGTGCTTGTTATATTTGTGGTGTTGACTCCCTGATGGCTTACTTGACTGTACACCCCGGTCAGTTAATGCAGCTGTTGTACAATAAACTGAAATTAAGGCTATTGGCTACTTCTCAGTTTACTACTTGGCAAACAGTTTCTACTGAAGTTTGGCAGCTTTGCTGTGTTTGTGGCATCTGCGTCTGAAGCAACCTGTTCCTACTAGCTGCATAAAGTGGTTAGATTCGGATGACTTCGGTACACGTTGTTCTTTTACTGAATGAAGTGTGAACTGTTGGCAATTGTGAAATAGTTGCCTAACAGAATTTAATGTTCAGAAAGTATGATTGTTTTGAACGTCAGCAAGCCCTGAATTTTCAAAGTCAGTGAAACATACAATGTGAAGTTGTTCTGTCTTGCTGTTCATTCTTACAGATAGGTTTGGAGCCGATCCTCGGCTCTGAGTCGGCCTACAACAAAGCCCAAGGTCTTCAGACAGCTCGAGGCCAAGTCCCTATCCCATGATGCACCGTGAGTTACCCCAGATCTAGTTTGCCGCTGCAATAGATTGGAGGTTCCTTGCACAGCTTGGGACAGTATAATTCTTTTTCAGATAATATCTTTAAAAATTATTTCTAACTATATTTAGAGTTAGTCTTGAATAGTCTTGAATAGTTATAGCTTTTAGAGCTTGTCAGTAGATATTTTCTTCTCTTTTTGGCCTTCCTTTTTTTCTATAGGCCTTTAATATTCCCTTTCCCTTTGTTGTACATTTACAATATTATACAACTTGTAGTTAAATAAGTATTTAGTGTGTGAGTGTTTTTTTTGAAAAGTGACAGTTTAGTCAGTTTATTGTTATTCAGCCCATTTGTTATTTGGGGTTTATTTAGCTAACTTAGATTTACTAGTTTAACTTTGCCATTGTTTGGGTGTGGCTAATCTCTTTAAAGTACAGTAGATTTTTTGTTGGATACTGTATACTTGATTATGGCTGACCAGGATAAGCATCCCAAGTCAGGATTTAAAAAGTATCCTAAATGTGGACAGAAGATGTCTGTGACAGATAATCACGTTAACTGTGTGTATTGTCTTGGAGCTTTACGCATACAAGAAAGCTGCTCCATTCACCATTTGTTTCATCCAGAGTTCTTCAGGAAAGAAAAAGAAAACCTATAGATAGAGAACTTTTGAAACCGTCTTTTCACGAAGCTTTGAGTGACCAGGGTACATCTAGTAAGTCTTCAAAGTCTATCTTAGGACCAATACTATTCACAGTCTTCACAAATGATCTCCATACCTCCACACAGCATGCATCTATAATTCAGTATGCAGATGACACTACCTTAATCTGTGCTGCACAAAACATTCCCACCCTCCTGCAAACAACTCAACTAGCATTCTCTGACATTGAAAACTACCTTACCAAAGCCCAACTTATCCTCAATCCAAAGAAAACTCAGCTTATGATTATAACCAGTTCTAACAAAAACACTAACAGTCAATTCACTATCTACTACACTAATGCTACTCCAATTGCTCCAGTGGCACAGGCTAAGCTATTGGGAAAAACCATAGACTCCCACCTAAAATTTGATAGTCATCTCAACTTAACTATTAAAAAAGTACATGCTAAACTGGGGTCGCTCTACTGTATCAAACCATTTCTTACCAACAACACAAGATCAGCCATTGCTCGCTCCCAACTTCTATCCACCCTACTCTATGCATCTCCCATTCTGACTAATCTCAACAAAACTGAACTAAGCAAAATGGAAGCCTGCTATAACAGAATTGCCTGCTTTGCTGCAAATTGCTCATATAGAACTCATCACAGTACTGCTTTGAGACAGCTCCACTGGCTTGAACTGCCCAACCTCTTAACCTACAATCAGCTCTGCCTCTGTCATTCTATCTTTTACCTCCCCAATAAGTGTCAACATCAGTCAGCCAAAAGGCCTCTTAGATTATCAAGCAAACTACTACTAGAAGTCACCAACAGCTACAATAGCTTTGGAGATGCACTATATAGTAGTTCAGTGGCTGAAAAATGGAACTCTGACCCTACAAGCATTCAAAACACATCATCGAAATCCTCCTTTAAAGACCTCATCAAGCAACATCTCAAGGAAAGTTGGCAGTGCCATGATTGCTCCCCAGGCTAGTGAAAGCGGATAACACATACATACAAAATCTAGAGCACTTGATAATAGTTTTCAATCTTACTCACAAACACTGGCTAATCCACAATGTATGTACTGTACCTGTGTACTATGTATGTATTCTACCTATGTTCCAAATTTCAGCTGTACATCACAAATCTATTAATTAACTTTATTTTTAAAATTAATTTTTTGTTTGTTCTCTCCACTGTAACTGTTTATGTGCCGCATACCACTGTAAAAACATGTCTCCTGTAATTTGTGTGTATACTGATCATGTCTAAATAACTAAATGTGTCTGTAATTTTTCTTTGTGGAGCTTTTCTCCCCAGGCCTCTGCTGAAAAAGGGCCTTTTCGGCTCAGTCAGGCACCCCCGGTTAACAAATGTAAAATAATAAATAATAATAATAAATTCTAAGGCTTCTTCTTTGGAAGTAAAAAAATCTAAGAAAGAGTCGATGTCAGCTCCACAGCCCTCAGAGCTGAGCGTCTTGTCTTTTTGGAGCTGGTCCCCAGTTCTGTAACCGGTGTCCGAAGTTCTAAAGTCACCAATTCTGCAGTCAGTGCCTCCATCCATCCATTCATCTCGGACCTCGATTAACCTGTCTGATTTGGATGTGGATCGTGTGGTGCAAAAGTTGCTACAGGCACCGGCATTCACTAAATTTTTGTCGGCTCCAACCCAGGTGGTTTTGTAGCCTAAAACTGTAATGTCATCAACTTTTCCTCCTCCGAGCCATACCAGTCCTTCGGAGCCAGAGGAGGTGGACCTGATGATTGTTGAGCCTTCAGAGCCGATGCCTGTTCCAGTGCCATCGGTTCTGTTTACTTGGACTTCCTCTGTGCCTATTGAGGTGTCTTAGGAGCTGACACTCTCCCATCAGGTCCATGTAGGATAGTCAGACCGACATATCGGTTCTGACTTTGCCTCTCGGGGCCTCGGCTTGGATGAGTTTGGCTCCTACTTCTGGTTCGGGGCCCACTGTGCCAGTTCAGAGGGCTTCGGTGATTTCTTTGGATCCAGCGGTCCCTTCTCATCAGAGCAGAGGTGCCTTCAAAGCCAAGAGGAGAGTGATGTCTCCTAAAACATCTACAACTTCAGGTCCAACTACCTCCTCCCCAAAAGCGCCCGTGTCCACTTCTGCTTCACAGATCCTTTCTAAGCGTAGAGATCCTGAGCTTCAGGAAGCCCCTCTGAGTGGCTTCTGCTCTTCTGAGACCTCACTAGAAATTCCCACTGATGAGGTACCCAGGAAGAGAATCTGAAAGAGGAAGCACCTAGACTCCCCACATGGGTCTCTCACATCCGATACCAACTTGAATGAATCAGAAGTGTCCCCACAGTCTCCCTCTGAGTATATCTCATTTGCTGAGATATTAGAAATCCTTAAGCAGAGGGGTGTCTGGAAGTCCACCAACCCTACTGAATACGAGTCAGTTATCCTGAAGGCTTTCAGGTCTCAACCCTCCACCTCTTGGGTGTCTCCGCCCTTCTATGAGCTCATAGAGTTGGTCTCATGAAGGGCGTGGGAGTCTCCAGACACCATGGAATCTGACCCTAGGAAGCCTAACAAATTTATTTCTGCACCCCATGATAAGTCGGTCCTCACCAAGGGAGTGCCAGTTGATGCCATGGTGGTGGCAGCAGCAACCAAAAAGGAGAGGTTGGAAACTTCTTCCTTCCATCCTCCTAACAAAGATTCTAGGATCATGGATAGATATGGGAAGCACACATACAGTAGTTCAGTGACTTTTGCCATGCGTTCAATGAACTACCTCACTCATTTTATGAGACTACAAAGAGACCTACTAAAAGAGCTTGGAGATACTCTTCAGCATATAGTAGCTGCAGGAGCTTCAGACAAAATTGCCTACTAGCTTGCTACCCTCAATTCCATAGTGAACTTGTCCATGTATCGCATTTCATATGCAGTTGATGGAATGAGTAGGGCAGCAGGTACAGGAATTGCTCTCAGGAGACATTCCGGGATGCGCTTGTGTTCCTTTGCGGAGCCCTTTAAGTCATCCTTTGTCAATACCTCTTTTGATGGCTCATCCCTTTTCAGACCCAAAGTTAAGGAAACTCTGACAAGATGTGAGCAGGAAGGAAAGACTCTGTCTGCCATTGGAGTCTGTTTTTCCACCCCTACCAGACCCTACCCCAAGGGTCAAAAGGAAGGAAAGATATGGTTCCAAAAAGCCCAAGGAATCTTTCTGGACACACGTGATGAACCCCCCCCCCCAGGGGCAGAGGAGGGGGCAATAATGGAAGCCACTGCCCTCGTGGTAGAGGGGGCCCACAAAACCAGGGTGACAGAGACCAGTTCTTTGGGAAGCCCTACCAGCACTCCTGGAAGGAGGCCCAACTGTCCTACTCTGGAGGCAGTCAGGGGTCGCTTATCTTTGTATCCAGATGCCTGGCTCAAAATAACAAATGACAACTGGGTACAAAGTATAGTTTCCAGAGAATATTTAATTCCTTTTGCCACTCCCCCTCCACTGACGACAAAAATCCTGGACGTTCCACCCAGTTACAGGGAACAAGCAACCGTAGAGGTCCAATTGTTGCTAAGTAAAAGAGTCATCCAACCAGTCCCAGCAGACCAGACAGGATCTGGAACCTACTCAAGATTCCTTTTAGTTACAAAAAAGACTGGGACTGGAGACCTATTTTGGACACCAGCAGATTAAACAGATCTGTCAAAAAAGAGAAGTTCCGGGTTGGTCATGCTTCAGTCATTACTTCCCTTTTTAGGGAAAGACAACTGGATGTGCTGGATAGATCTACAGGATGTGTACTACCATATAAAAATGGCCAGACCATCCAGGGATCATCTGCGCTTCCAGCTGGGAGCCAATCATTACCAGTTTCAAGCCCTGCCCTTTGGTCTCACTACAGCCCACTGAGTGTTCACCAAATGTATGGCAGTGGTCACGGCTTACCTGAAGCATTTAGGATTCCAGGTGTTTCCGTACTTAGACAATTGGCTCCTCACCACCACCACCAGGCATCAGCTAATACAAGCCAGGGACACCACTCTTACTCTTTGCAATCATCTGGGCATTACAATAAATTCAGAAAAATCTGCCTTTTCGCCATCGCAACATAATTTTTATCAGAGCAGAATTGGACACCACCACCACCACCACCACCACCACTATGAGACTTCCAGCAGAAAGAGTTTTACTACTTCATCAGCAAGTCCACAACATCATATTCAAAGACAAGGCTCCAGCATCAGAAGTGCTAAATATGCATGATGGCAGCTGCAATATTAGTGATACCTTTGGGTCACATGCACATGCGGATTCTGCAATGGCTGTTATTCACTCAATGGTCTTACCAAGCACTCCCAATGTCTCATCTCATAATGATCACAAACACATGCAAAAAGGATCTTCAGTGGTGGTTGACCTCTCTTCATGTCATGATAGGTCGTCCTTTTGTCCTACCCTTACCAGTGGCCACAGTGACGATGGACGCTTCCCTGATAGGGTGGGAGGGCATTTTCAGGGAAGGACAGTCCAAGGAACATGAACCGAACAGGAGACACATCTGCATATCAATGTCCTGGAGATGAAAGCGGTACTTTTAGTGTTGCAGCACTTCCAGGACTCTCTTCCTTTGGAAACAATTGCGATTCAGATGGACACCATGTCGGTGGTCTGGTACTTGAACAAACAAGGAGGAACCAGGTTCTATCCCTTTTGTCATGAGGCCCTAAGAGTATGGCAGTGGGCTACATCCACCCAGCACTTTCTGATAGCAATGCACATCCTGAGGAAATCCAACGTGATAGCAGACAAACTGAGCAGGGCAATTTGTTGCCTCAGGAGTGGTCCCTCAACAAAGAAATAGCGGAGAGAATTTTCCGCAGGTGGGGCCAGCCTTGCTGCAACCTTTTTGCCAACCACATGAACACAAAATGCAGAAGCTACTTTGCCATGATTCCCCCTCCAGGAGAAGCCTCAAGGGAAGCTCTAGTACATGATTGGCCTCCAGGTCTCGTCTATGCATTTCCACCAATTCCCTTGATACCCAAAGTATTGCAGAAAGCAAAAGCCCTGAGAAGGACCATCATTCTAATAGCCCGTCATTGGTCTTGTCAGATTTGGTTCCCCTTCCTTCGACTTCATCACTTGGAAAAGCCTTGGATTCTGGACCCAGTTCCAGATCTTCTGACGCATTCGTCGGGGGCTCTTCATTCCTCTCTTCAGTCCCTGAAATTGACAGCTTGGCTGCGGCAATTCCCAACATAGCCAGGTTCCATAACCTCTCAAATGAAATGCAGCATATATTGATATCTTCTCATAAGTCCTTTACTAGGAAGGTATACCTTAGCCAATGGAGAAGATTTTCTATATGGGGTTATCAAAATGACATTGATTCTTACCAAGCCCCTATTTCCTCCATATTAGAGTTTTTGACTATGCTTTTCAATAAAGGAGCTGCAGCAGCAACAGTTCGGGTACAACTTGCCTGCATCTCTAATTTTCACTTTGACTTTAAAGTATTAAACATAATGTCTCACAAGCTATCCAAAGCCTTTCTCAAAGGGACCTTTCATCTCAGACCACCTGTGAGATCCCCTTATACCCCATGGAATCTAAATGTTAGGCTTTCACACATTATTCTCTCACCTTTTGAACCAGATTTCTCATGTGATTTTAAATACTTGTCATGGAAGACTATCTTTTTAGTAGCCATCACTTCTGCCGTAGAGTGTCAGAGCTACAGGCCTTGTCCATAAAGCCTCCTTATTTGATTTTTCATGCTGACAGAGTGTCCCTGCGAACAAATCCTTCATTTGTACCCAAAGTTTGTACTGAAGTTAACCTTAACCAGATCATATATTTACCAGTGTTCTTTCCCAAACACACCAACAACTTAGAGTATATGCTGCACGAACTTGATGTTCATAGACAGCTCAGATTTTACCTGGATAGAACAAAAGAGTTCAGAAAATCAGAACAACTTTTCATTTCCTTTTCAGATTCCAGAAAAGGTATGCCAGTGGCAAAAACAACACTGTGTAGATGGTTATCTGATTGTATCACATTTACTTATTCAGCTGCTAATTTACCGATATAACACAAAATTAAAGCTCATTCTACCAGAGCAGTGCCCACATCTTCTGCTTTTAATGCTAGGCTTCCTATAGACCACATTTGTGCAGCAGCTACTTGGTCAAGACCTCATACCTTCATCACTCATTACAAAGTTGAAAAGATCTCCAGGGACAGGGCCTCCTTTGGTTCTACTGTCCTAAAAAACATACTCCTGTGAGCCACTCAAGAAACATGGTGCTTGGGACACTACCCATCTGTAAGAATGAACGGCGAGATAGAAGAACTTCACATAAATAAGTTATGTACTCACCATAATGTTCCATGTGAGTTGTTCATCTCACCTTCATTCTTACTTCCCACCCCCCAACCCCCTCCAGGGTTTTTCGTGGACCAAGATACTAGTTGTATTCTGGTTGCTCAGTCTTTCTGTGGGTTTTCTCCTAAAGAGTGATAGAATGGCACATGGTATTATTATACGTAGCAAACACGATCTGAGGTAACTCAAGGTGCGTTATGGAATAGGGACTTGGCCTCAAGCTGTCTGAAGACCTCGAGCTTAGTAGGCCGACTCAGAGCCGAGGATCGGCTCCAAACTCATCTCTAAGAATGAAGGCGAGATGAACAACTCACATGGAACATTATGGTGAGTACATAACTTCTTTTTTTTGCAAATCGAAACTATTTAAAATATGTTTTTGTGTATGACTCTACTCCTGTGGTCAGTGATGTTTGTTTTTCTAATGTCATGTCTTCACAACTATTGTTTAAATTACCCCAAATCCTCTCTTTAGTGTTGGGGTGTTGACATTAACTATTTTACTTATCCACACACACAGGTGCTTGTTTTTATCCCTTCCATTTCTCTTTGCTGTTATGTTTATTTCATTATCAGTGGTCTGTTTCCTCAGTGTTTCTCTTTTGGAGGTAGTCCATTTTCTAGAGGACTACTTCCTTGCAAATGCTGCTATACTTTGTATTTGGAATTTGTTTACCACTTCCCCAATGTTAGGAAAACCTCTGATCTTATACTGTTTGGGACTGATCTTTTGCCATACCTTGTCATAGGCTCTGACTGCATGACTGTTAATCGTGTCCTTGTAAATCTATTTCACTGTTTCTCTTTTGTTGCACAGGCCAAGAATGAAGAGCAACACAAAGAGTGGACATTTAACAGCTTCCTTTATTTCTAGATTACTTTCGGACCCATTCATTCTGTCTGTCTGATCCGACTTTTGGGTTCACTTGTCAGATCTGACCCAGCAAATCTACTGCTTCAGTCTCAAGCCCCTTAAGAATTATCTTCCCATCATGCCCTAGTGAGTAAGATTACCTCAGATTTCATTTGCAGCTATTGTAAACAGATGCGAATTTCACCTAGGCTACATCTAAGTGCTCCTCCTAGAAATTTCCTGCTAATTTATTTTATACTTCACCTAGAATACTTTTTTATTATTTTTATACTACCTTAATATTGCATAACTTGTCTTAGCCCCCTATTTCCTAATTAGTTCTTTTCCTTTCTCAGTGTCAGCCTACTTTGTAGTGGCCATGACTACTCTTAAAAAAAATTAAATAAATAAATAAATAAATAAACATGGGTCTACTTTGTTTTATTGAAAGCTCATTTCACTGAATTTGAATTCACCCTGACCAAGTCGCTGAAAGCTCAAATTACTGAAAAATCATTTCACTGAAGTGAAGTAATGGCATTGTGTAGAGTACTGTAAGGCAAGTAAAAGGTATATGCCCTTTTCCCCACTGTAGTGCGATCCTGGAGTTAGTATATACAGTTAGTGGGTGCCCCCACCTAGTTTGGTTTTATATTATATTTCACCAAAAGCTTCAAAACAATGCATTTTAAACCAAAGACATGCATACTTACACCAATGACAAATGTTTTCCAGAAGACAGTATATACCTAAACTAAGTGAGGGGCTACACCCCCACACCCCAAAATGTGGGGGGCTGTGCCCCCCACACCCCCCAATAACTATAAATACTAACTCCAGAATGGCACTACAGTGGGGAAAAAGGCATATACCTTTTACTTGCCTTATAGTACTATACACAGTGCCAGTACTTCAGTGAAATAAGTTTACAGTGATTTGGTCAGAGTGAATTCAAGCTTTAAGTGAAAGAAAGTAGACCCATATATATATATATATATATATATATATATATATATATATATATATATATATATATATATGTATATACACACACACACACACACACACACATATATATATATATATATATATATATATATATATATATATACACACACACACACACACACACACACACACACACACACACACACACACACACACATATATATATGTACAATTTTGTAGCCTTCAGTATAGGTATACATATCATTTTTCCCTTTTGCAGAGTTGCAGGTCTAATTTTGCATAGTGTTGGTTTCTAGTACTGGTTGCATTTATTTCTTGCTCAGTTTGTTGTTGTTGTTGTTGCTGGTTTATCTTTTATATCTTTGAGATGAATAAAGAAAGAGAAAAAGAAAGAGAGAAGAGTTCTAAAAAAATGTAAAAAATATGGATATAAAATCCCACCCCAAGACACTCATGATTTATGTGTAGTGTGCTTGGGTGTGGAACATTTAACTTTGGTTTCTAGATATGTATGATCTTTTTTTTCATACACCTTTATTGAATTATCACTTGTGACATAGGCAAATTTATATTCATAGAAAATTAATCAAACTATATTAACATAACAAACATTATACTTCACATATATTGCTATATATCATATAACCTAAGCAGTATTACATAAATTATTCAATTTCTGCCTTTTTTAAAACAAGAAACATCCTTATTAAACCATCACTTACTACATAGGCAATCATACATTTATATAAATGAAAACAAACCACACAGACACAATCTTAGTTGCAAGCATTTTACATCACAAACCATACTGACACATTCCCAGTTGCAAACATTATATATCAAGAAAACAAACTTTAAATTGAGGTAATATAAAAACAAAAAACGGAAGTAACCAGGCGACACAGAATAACTCCACCAACCAAGTATTTAGCGGTTTCATCCACTAAATTTAATTTGTGAACTTCTTCAGAACAACATCCAAACATCCTACTCGGAACTCCATAAATACTAACACACAGGAAATGACATCAAAAAACTAATTACTGAATGAAATTATTAAATTATATTATATATACATTAAAAATCAGGAAATAAATCAATATAAATAATCAACTTCTCTATAAAACAATTGAAAAACAATGGAACAATTATTAATTATATATATAAATGTGTGTACATATGTATACATATAAAATATATATAAAAAACATACACTATTTACTAAATATAAAACTATAATAATGTGCATCTTATACCTTAAAACATCAATGTTCATACGTTGAAGCGTAGGATTTATGAGCACAATTTAGCTATCAAAAATAAAGATATGCAAAATTCTTTGGCTAAACATGCTGTTAGATGTTTAAATTTTAAGAAATTTGAATTTTCTGTATTAGAAAAAATCAATGAGGTGCCTATAGGAGGGGATGTGAACAATGTTTTGGAATGCAAAGAAACATTGTGGCAGCTGTGTTTAGCTGCAGATAGGTTACCAGGACTCAATGAATCTATTAATTTGAAATGTTTTTTGTCTAATAGGTAAACATTCACATCAGATGAATATTAATATGAACATTGATGTTTTAAGGTATAAGATGCACATTATTATAGTTTTATATTTAGTAAATAGTGTAGGTTTTTTATATATATTTTATATGTATACATATGTACACACATTTATATATATAATTAATAATTGTTCCATTGTTTTTCAATTGTTTTATAGATAAGTTGATTATTTATATGGATTTATTTCCTGGTTTTTAATGTATATATATAATATAATTTAATAATTTCATTCAGTAATTAGTTTTTTGATGTCATTTCCTGTGTGTTAGTATTTGAGAAGTTCTGGGTAGGATGTTTGGATGTTGTTCTGAAGAAGTTCACAAATTAAATTTAGTGGATGAAAGCGTTAAATACTTGGTTGGTGGAGTTATTCTGTGTCGCCTGGTTACTTCCGTTTTTTGTTTATAAACATTATATATCACTTACAATCTACTCAATCTTTCTCATGCAAACATTACATAGTTCATTTAAGTCCTGCCGCCTTTTAGACCTCATTCCTCCCTTGTATGTATTGCTCTTACAATTTCAATTCCCACTTTTTCTATGTAGTTTGCTCCTACACTTTTATAAAGATTTCAGTTCCAGATGTTTTATCTTTGTTATTATATTCACTACTTCCAGTATAGTTTGTTTAGATTTTGAGTTCCATTTTCTAGTAATTGCTTTTTTGGCAGCCACCATAATTAGATACATCAAGGCCTTACCATGCCTATGCAATTCTGATTCTAAATCATATCTGCCCACCCAGCATCTCTGACATCCTTAAAGTCTGCCAGTTCACTGCACTCCGAGAAAATATGTTCCCAATTACCGCTTTTTTCCACTTCACACTTCCAAAGTATACTGTCTGCCTGAGGAAAAATTTCTCTGGAGTCTACTTGGGGTATTAAAATATCTATATAAACATTTCCAGGCAAAAATCCTAAATATTCTAGATTTTGTTGCATATTTGGGAGACATACATATATCCTCCCATTGTTTCTTTGTGAATTGCTTATCCAGTCTCTCTTCCCAATCCTTTCTAACCTCCTCTGATCGATTCTTATAGTTATCATGCAATATTTTATATGCTGTACTAATTATTCCTTTTTTAATGTCAGCTTCTGTTCTAGATTCTGTTAAAAACTCTACCAGTGCTGGTCTTTTGTTTAAGACCCCCTATTTCTTTCTCTTTGCCTATACTCTGATATCAATCCCTAATAGGGAAGGAAAGCTTTAAGCTGTAGTTCAAATACATTATTGGCGTCTTCCCATTCTATCATTTTTCCCTCTCTAGTTATTTGCTTCCAATAACTTGGTTCCTTTGCCAGTTTTCTCCAATAAATTCTGTCTCCATCTTGCCTATTGTCTGTTTCCCTAATTGCAGTCATCCCTATTGGCAGAATTTTCTTTTTACATTCCCATGTTGGTTTAGTTCTTAAAATACTTTCTGCTACTTTATGGATATAATATTCTGCATGATTATTATTATTTTCCTTAAAGTCCTACATCCAAAAATCCCAGTCTTTCCTTGTTTCTTGAGCTTCCCCATGTTTCATTATCATCCCTTTCCACTTTGAACAATAGTTTTCTGCTTGTGCTATGCATAAGAGTCTCAACTGTGTAGCACCAAAATACCCCTTTAAATTGAGTAATTCCAATCCACCCTGTTCTACTGGAAGAATCAGCTTATCCCACTTGACTCTTGCCATCTTCCCCTCCCAGATATTTGGGCCCAGACCCCTCCTGGACTTTAAAAATAAATGGATAATTAAAGGCTTACTGGTCTTAGACATCAAGGCAGATAAGTCAAAGAAATCCTCTGACAAACATTCTCATTGGTCAAAGGACTCGGATTCAAGGAGAAAATGACTCAAAGAAATGGAGCTGTCTCCAGCTCTGAAGGTCTCCAAAGCAGAGCTGGCTTCCACTTCAACTTCAACTCACTTTCTTCCATCAGCACCATAGCTGTCAGAGCTGATACTTACATTGGACAGGTCAACAATGAGGCTTTCAAGCACAACATCTTCATACAGAGTGTTATCCTGGATTCTGTCTCTACCATCTTTCATCTCATCACTTTAATCCTCCAGGTCTTATAAGAGCACATCCAAAGCAGATTTGGATCATATGATGAGGGTCTTTCTCAAGATGCGGAATGAGATGAGAGTCCTCCCATCCCACTTGGCTTTGAAGGTGTATAGGGCTGGCCCAGCATCCCTTTACTAGCTCCTTCCTTGGTCAGGGTTTCGGTACAGGTGACTTCAGAGCCAACTTTGAACCTGAGGTCTTTTCCTTTGGTGCTGAAAATGGTACCTCATTTGGAATTTGATATGATCTGACATAATATGATCTGACATACTTAACTCTGATGTTTTCAGAGTCAGGGATTTCTCAGAGAAGTCGACTCAAAGCTGCATCTCCTGCAATTTCATGGAGTTGTTTCACACGGCCCCATCATTGATATCTCAGACTTCAGCCTTTGTGTTTTGATGCCTATTCTCTCCTTCAAACCATCCACCCTCTCTGTTTCTGAGATCCCATCTTCTTTTGTACTACCTGTTTCTCTTCTGGGATTTATGGAACCGGTTACATAAGTAATCTCTTTTGATGTGCTAGAGAGTGACATGAGGTTTCAGATTATGAGGATGAGCATTTCTTCTCCTTTGAGAGAAGATACAGGCTTCTGTGGGGTTGGTTCCTTACTGCAACTCACACTCTTGCACATCTTACCCCAACCTGTATCCATGGGTCAGAGCCAACAGTCAGGCCTCAAAGCTACTGCTGCACAGCAGAAAAAGTCCTCTGAGGAGCTTTGATATTCCAAGAAAGAGGACATGTAAAAGGCAGCACATCTTCTCCCCTTTGGAGTCAATCACTTCTGATACCAGCTTGTAAGATAGAGAGAGTTCCCATAGTCCCTTCCAGAAGACACCACTTTTGACAAAATCATTGACCTTATTTGACAGAGGGGATCCTGGCCCACAAACCCTCTTTCAGGATGAGGAGGTTTTCCTTGAGGCCTATATTTCAGTGCCCTTTACTTCCTGGGTGGTCTCTCTGGCAGACAAACTGATCTAGCAGTTAGGACATCATGACAGGAGCCTGACACTTGTGAATCAGTCCCTCAGAAGCTGGACAAAATTCTCATGCTGTCCAATGACAGACAGCATTGGGCCAAGAGTTCTCTTGTAGATTCTGTCACTGTGGCAGTGACAACAAAAAAGGAGTAGACCAAAGATAAAGCCACTGTTCACCAACCCAATAAGGAATGTATGTTTAAGGACAGACCCTGAACTACACCACACACATGAATCATTTTCAAAGGGATTTGGCACCACGAGTACAGACCAGTCTGACAAGACCCCCTCAACATTGAACTCTAGGAAACAACAAGAGATATCCTTGAGTATGATAATTAATAAAACCAGCCCCTTCATGCTGTTCCTGCATAATGCACTCAAAGGAGTGGCTAGGACTGGTGAAATAGGCATTGTAATGAGAAGTCAAGCATGGCTATGCCTATCTAATTTTGCAGACACTTTTAAGGCATCCTTCACAAATGCCCCTTATAATTATTCATCCTTGTCTGGTCCCACTGTAAAAGAGAGGATATAGAGGTGTGAGCAGGATGGCAAGATGTTTTCTGCCTTTGGAGTGAAGTTTAAAATTCTGCAAAGATCTTACAACAGGAACCAAAAGGGTTCAATATCACTCTGGTTTAAGAAATCCAAGCATCAGCAATTTGACTCAACTTCTGACAGAGGTGGCCAAGGTGAGGTGGCCCCTTTAATGGAGATAAGCCCAGAAGCTGAGTAGATCCACAGAACCAGGGATACCATGGACCTTTTTCTGACAGGCAACTCTACCATACCTAAAGGGCTGTCCAACTGCTCCCCTTTGGGGCAGTCAGGCATCATTTATTCCTCTACTGTCTTGCATGGATGGGCATCACACAGGACAAATGGATAAGAAAGATAATATCTAGAAGCTATCAATTCCATTTTCCCATGCATGCCCAGAATTAAAGCTACCATTCCCAGATGTTCTGTCCTATCAGTTAGAGGTGGCAACAAGAGAGATTTTATCTCTGATTCAGAAAAAAGCCATCCAAGACCAGATAT
Organism: Protopterus annectens; assembly: GCF_019279795.1. Taxonomy (NCBI): domain Eukaryota; kingdom Metazoa; phylum Chordata; order Ceratodontiformes; family Protopteridae; genus Protopterus; species Protopterus annectens. The sequence continues at coordinate 1,807,320,612 of NC_056737.1, read as the reverse complement.
GGACAGGATTCTTCTCCAGGTTCTTTTTGGTTATGAAGAAAATTAAAGAACTTAGACCAATTTTGGATTTCAGTCACCTGAATGATTACTTGAAGAAGAAGGCACACTTAAGGATGGTCCCAGTGCAGTCAATTTTACCTTGCCCCCAGATAAATGACTGGATACGCTTTGCCAATCTCCAAGATACCTACCTCCACTTCTAAATAGCCAAAGCATTTTGGAGATTTCTAAGCTTCCATTTAGAAGACAGTCCGTTTCAGTTCTAATCCCTGTCCCTTGGTCACACCACAGCTCCGCAGATGTTTACTAAATGCTTGGCAGTTATAATGGCTCAACTATGACTCCTGGCTATTAGAGTGTTTCCCTGTCAACAAGACTGACTCCTAGCTGCCCCAATAATGGAATCATTAGTCTAAGCCAGAGAATATTTACTACAGCTGTGCCTATTCTTAGGCATTTCCATAAACTACCAGAAATCAGTTCTTCAACCCACACAAATGATTCAATTCATTAGATGTCATCAAGGACACCACTAGATTAATAATAATTTGGAACGAAGATAAGTGTTGACAAAAGCCATCCAAGCCCTTCTTCTTGACATCTCTCCCACAGCTGTTCTGATCCTCACGTTACTGAGACTAACGGCCTCATATATGCTAAAGGAATGGTGGCCTCAGCTTTACCATCCCCTGTCCACCTCAATCATCATAACCAATCTTTGCAAGCAACAGTTATGCTGGATAGATTCCCCCTTCATACATTCCAGGAGTCAGTGTGTTTCACAACCACCAGCAGTGGTGGTCACTACAGACTCTTTCTCCTCCTCCTTGGAAAGGTGGTATTACAAGGGGAGGATTGTCCAAGGACTATGAAGTCAAGAAGTGGCCAACTTTCACATCAATTTCCCTGAGATGAAGGCAGGCCTCCTAGTATTGCAGAACCTTCAAAACCACCTTCCTCTGAGACTGATTTTTATCCAAAGGAAGAATATAACATTGTTTGGTACATCAGTAAGCAAGGGGGAACCAGGTCATATCCCCTGTGCCAGGAACCGATGAAACTGTGGCAATGAATGTTAGTTTTGCATCACTTTCTAATCACAATGCACATTCCTGGGTCTATCATTTGTATTGCAGACAGGTTAAGCAGATCTATCCTAATGCCTTGTGAGGGATCTCTCAATCCGATGGTAGCTCAGTAAATTTTCAGATGTTTGTTTGCTTTCTCATCCAACACCAAGTACAGCAAGGACAATTCCAAAATCAATACAGATAAACAACATGCTGAATGTGCCCGAGTAAAAAAAGTGAAACTAAAAACAACAATGCTCAGCACCATCTACTGACATAATGAAGAAGCCAGAAAGTATATGTTCAGTCCTTTGTTAACTCCCCAAGAACAGACAAGTTCAACAGGTAGCTAAATCAGTTTTGGCGTAGGTCATACCATCATCAGTAACATCTACCCTCTTATTAAAACGTTGTTATTATATAGCAAAAAAATGTAGATGCTATAAGATGATATAAAAACACACCATGAGAAACATGAATAATCAAATTCAAAATCACACAATATGTAGTATATCACACACCATGCCTATACATATAATTGTATAAGTGAAAGATCCCTAATAATATATATCTATTACATATATTGAGAAATTACTTTTTGTAAGAACCAATATGAATTACTGTGAAATAAAATCATGACATTAAGTAGCTAAAAAGTATAACACATCTCCTTCCAATTATTTAGAGATGATCATTCAGTCCAGGGCTAAATAAATTCCCTAACTTAATCATTTTATTAAATAAAGAACAAAAATAAGTTATTAAGTTAGGCGGTTTATGGTGTTTGATATACTACATATCATGTGCTGGCTTCTTCATTATGTAAGTGGGTGGTGCTCGGCATTGCTGTTTTCAGCAAGTTTTTTGCCATGATCCATCCAGAGGGTCAGTACTCGAAAGATACTCTGGTCAAACAATGACCCTGCACCCCCACCCAGTATCCCTGACTCCCATTTTTTTTTTTTTTTGTTTTTTGTTTTTTTTTTACAGAAAGCTATTAGGTTTGAAGTGTCCATAATCCTTATTGCCCCCATTTGGCCCAGGGAAATCTGCTTTTTCCTTCTCAAGTCTCATAACAAGGACCCCCCTGAATTCCAAATCCCAAACAGGATCTTCTTTCCCACCCATCCAGGAAGCCTAATCTGGATCTTGACAACCTCAGACTTACAGCTTGGTTTCTCCAATTCAAATGATGGCCAGTAATCCATCTCTTTCCTCTGATGTCATTAGGATGCTGTCTGGCCTTTCAGAAGGATTCCACCCACAAGGTGTACAGTGGGAAGTAGAAATACATCATTATTATCATCACTCACAGATCTTCCTCCCCCTCCACTCCAGTGGAAGGGTTGCATTCCTGCACAACTTACCTTAAGAGGCAGCGAGGAATCCATGGAGAGTTGCATATCGGGTCCTAGCCTGTCATTAAAGAGCAAGTAAAGAAATGCATAATAAGAAATCTGCTTTGCCTGCCCTATCTACTACAATAGGCAGCAAGGAATCCAGGGAGAGTTGCACACAGGGTCCTAGCCTGCCATTAAAAAGCCAGTAAAAAAAACATAGCTGAATGGGACATTTGCTTCTCTTGCTCTGTCCACTACAGTATAAGTCAGGGATACCAAGCACATGAAGCATGGAGACTTTTATGCAATAATGACTGATGGTATAGCCAATTTCCAGAGCTGAAGCACTGTATAAGCTCTAATGTTTTAGATGCAGTGCAAACACCCTCACTAGAGGTGCATAAGCCCACTCCATTTCCACTTAACACTCACCACTTTATAGGTTCAGAGGGTCATAGGTGTTACTAGGCTAATGACCACAGGGGCCTTTTTAAGCCAGCCACGCATCCCAAATTTCTGACAAGTTTTGGTACCCTTGATAAGTGATAACAGGGGCCTGGAAGATGAACCATTTACAGGCTGCCTGTATCTATTAGAGACATAGGTGCAAAATTAGGGATACATTTTTTGCTCCCCAAACAAATGTCCAAGTTACACTTGAATTGGGTTAGGGAGGCACTCTGCTTCACATGGATGGAAAGTCTGTTCCAGAAAAGGGGTAGTCTCTGGGATACATACTTGTTTATCCAGCAGGTTCTATTTATATCACAGTCAAGGTTTAGGTCTTTAGAGCAGGTAGTTCTGGTGCTGTTTTGTTTTGTGGATATGCAGGAGGTCCATCTGGGTGTGATCTGACAATGACTTGTATGCCAGGCATAGATCTCCCCTCAACAGTCTGTAGGAGACAGCATACAGGGATAGGGCCTTGAGGTGGTCTGTATAGGACATGCTACTTAGGCCCTGTATTCTTTTAGTGAAGAATCTCTGTGGATGTTCTAATTGTTGGATGTGCCTAGTTAGGTACATACCAAAAGAGGCATTGCATTCAATGATAGGTTTAATGAATGCCAAATACAGCGGAACAATGACTTCCTTGGACCTAGATGCCATATCTTTTTTTATATGTTGTAGAACTTAGAATGATTTCCTCACTATTGTACTACTACTTTTTTTCTTATTTTAACTTCTCTGCTGTTTTCTGTTCCTTAATTTACACTATAATGTAGGTTACTTTTCTCTTCCTTGTTTGCTGTTCTGCTGCTCGTAGTATTGAAATTATATTCTAAGCCATTATAGAGCTGTTACTGTAACATTTTAAAGCTCTGTTTTCTTGCACTTATGGGTCTGGGTCATGAGTGAAAAAGGTCCTTAGATGAGCTGACCTACCCAGTCAACAAACAAAATAAATAAACCTGTGCATCTACCCAAGACACTGACCTTTTTTCTGATCCCATTCCAGGTGCCCTTCATTTCTTGGCTAACTTGTCTAATATAGGTTCCAGCTTTTCCGCTATAAAGGTTCAGTTAGCAACCTTTCTAACTTTCATTTTGGTCAGTTAGTGTCTCACTGGCTTCTCACAAACTTTACAAAGCATTCCTGAAGTCAGTCTTTCTTCTTTGGCCTGCAATTAGACAGCTAGTCCCTTCATGGCTCCTCAACTTTGTATTAGAGCCCTTGACAAATCTTCCATTTGAACTGGCATCTACAGTGCAGCTGAAGTTTATTTCATGGAAGGCATTGTTTCTGGTAGCTATCAATTCATACAGAAGAGTTTTGGAACTACAGGCTCTGCCTTTAACAATTCCCTCCTTTCTTCCCAAAGTGGCTTCCAAGGTGAACATAAACCAATCAATTCACTTGTCAGTCATTTTTTCCCCAAATTATGCCAACAAGGGTAAATATATCCTGCATACTTTGCACATTCATAGGCAACTAAGGGTCTATCTTCACAGAAAAAAAGTCATTCAGGAAAAAACACAACTTGTTGTCTTCTCTGCAGCTAACAGCCTGAGTTCCTGTGTGTCCAAAGTCGTTCTTTCCAGGTGGCTTTTAGACTGCATTTCTTATGTGTATTCACTCTATCATTGCCCATTATCTTGGAAGCCAAAGGCTTATTAAAATAGGTCTGTTACCATTTCTTAAGGAACTCCTCAACTGATGAAATTTGTGCAGCAGCTCCATGGACACTGCAACTAGATGCTATATCTAGGACTAAGGGTTCCTTCAGACCGGATCTCCTTTCATGATGTCATGCAAATGTTTGATGTAACTTGGGATTCTAACCCAAAAGCCAGATTGGGCAGACAGAATGAACGGAATATGGTAGTTACGTAATTACCATAATACTAGATCATTTCCTTCCTGTCCATCTGATATAACAACCCTTCCCTCTGTCCACCTTCCAAATTTGTCATTTGTGAGACCTGATGAATGTTTTAACTTTGAATCATCTCTGCATGGTTCCTCTTTCCATTTGACACCAAACTCAGTATGAGGTAATCTTACTGAATAGGGCATAATGGGTAATGAATTCTTAAGGGGCTTGAGGCTGGAGCACTAATTTTGCTGGATCAGCTCCAACGAGTGGCTTGGGGATCCAAAAGTCATACTAAGCAGACAGGAATAAAAGGATCCATTGTTATGGTAAGTACATAACTTACCATTTTCTGCAACGTTGTTCCTCTAACTTGCTGTTAGCATCTACTACTGGTACAGCATTACAATACACCTCATATTTTCCTTTCTTTTTATACTATAGAATCTCAGAAATATAACAACAACTGAACATATATTAATAAATGAACTATTTCAGTACTTAGCAAAACATTTTAGCTATCCTACCCACATTATATTGACCTGTGACCTTACAGGTGCTTGACTAAACCTCCATCTTTGAGGAGTGAAAATCAGAAGACGCACAGCAGGGAAAGACGGCATACAAACATCAGTGCAGCAGGCTAGTTTGTGTTTACAAGACTAGCAAAAGCTGAACCCTGCCATCAGACAGAAGACAGTTTGCAGATGCTGTCTGAGAAATGATTTAGGCTGAAATTGGACTTACTTCATAGTGATTCTTTGTTTTTTTTGTATCAACTAAAATTCTAAAAAGAAAGGTTGGATGTTTTATATCACAACACTGAACTGTATAAACTTTGGCCTTTTCTTGACTTTTTCTAAATAGTCTGTCTCAAATTAATTCCACACTCAGAACACGTATTTGAAGACAACTCTCTCATATTTCTTTCAACATTCACAGGACATCAGTGCAGAATCTCAATTCTCAATGCATTTGTCAGGTTATGTTTGTGTGTGTGTGTGTGTGTGTGTGTGTGTGTGTGTGTGTGTGTGTTTGTGCATGCGTGTGTGTGTGTGTCTGTGTGCACGTGTGTGTGTGTGTGTGTGTGTGTGTGTGTGTGTGTGTGTGCATGTGTGTGTGTGTGTGTGTGTGTGTGTGTGTGTGTGTGTGTGTGTGTGTGTGTGTGTGTGTGTGTGTGTGTGTGTGTATGTGTGTGTGAGAGTGGATGCGTGCATGCACATATGTATAAGTAAGTAAGAAATCAGTGACAAAGGCTTCCATGGTTTTCCTTCAATATTACCAGTTTGTAAATAATGCTTGTCAACCCAGGTCCACATCTTGATTTTCTCTGTTGCTCTGTGGGTAGTTGATAGAACTGTGGCAGTATTTAATGCCCTTGTCAGCTACTAATGCTTCAAAAATTCAGTTTGAGACAAAAAGATTATATTGCTAGCTACCAGTTCTAAAGGATTTCCTGCACAACTAAAACAATAGACAGAAACTTAATACCTGTAGCTGACGTCACTTCAAAAAGTGATTGCAACCTCTGGACATAGTCAGTGAGCATCAAATCAAATAACTGTCCTTGGTGGTTGACAAAGAGAGAGAAAGTGAGGTGGTTCTCATCGTGACAGTAATAAGCTTTTTCTATGCATCAGTTCAGAAAAGCTACTGGATGCAAAGGAGGCAGAATAGTGATAGTGTTTTTTTTGTCATGCATTGAGAATAAGTGGTGTATGATTGTATGGTAACTTCTACCTGAGAATCCAGCCATGTTCACCAATAAAGTTGCCTCTTCCTCAGTTTGAATCTTACGATACCCTGATGAGAATGACACTGGATGAGTTTTGGTTACAAGTCTCCTAGAACAATAATAGCATGGTGCATACCATGGAGAATGCATCCATCTTAGCCTGGTTCATGAAATGGAGAATACATTATCTTAGCCAGGTGCATGCCATTAAGACTGCATCCATCTTAACCAGGTGCATGCATTGGAGAATGCATCCATCTTAGCTAGATGCATATGATACAGAATGCATCCCATCTTAGACAGGTGCATACTGTGGGGAATGAATTCATCTTAGTCATATATATATGCAATGGAGAATGTGCCCATCTTAGTCATGTGCATGCAATGGAAAATGCATCCATCTTAGCAAGGTGAATACCATGAAGGATGCATCCATCTTAGCCAGGTGCATGTGATACAGAATGCATCTCTCTTATTCAGGAGTATATCATGGGGAAGGAATCCATCTTAGGCAATTCAGTCTGGATCAGGAAGTAAGACATGATTGTAGGATCAAGTCCTTTTTCAGTACAATACCATCCTTTTCTCATATAAGCTCTCATGTCTTGCAGTGCAGAACAAATTTTGCACAAAGGCTTGAGCTGTTCACTGGTAACAGCAGAGAGTTTAACCATCAGCAGAGTTGCTACTTCAACATCTGGTTACTGATGGTAATCAAGGACTTGGACTTGAGAGGATTTACAGACAGTATGCAGTCACATTGTCAATTTATGTTACAATTAGGAGATAAAAGTCTAGCAGACCCTTTTGGCAGTTCTCATATCTGTTCTCCCAAGATCTTTGATTTTGAGCAGCATTGTCAGAGGCTTGTTCTCAGTGCAGAGTTTGTATTTTCATCCACGTAAGTACGAAGAGCATTGTGCAGTAAACCAATTATACAAGAGAGCTTTTTTCAGTGGTTAAGTACTTCCTTTCAAAGTATGAGAGACCTGACTGAAGCAAACGCTGTAGTTTTGTCAGCATCACCATGCAGTTGTGCAAGAATTGCATTGATACTGGAGACACAAACATCAGTAGTTACAATAATAGGTAAAGCAAATCTTTTCATTGGCCAATGATTCTTTATGATTCATTTTGTCTGTGGTTTGTCTGCATTCTCTGCAGAGCTCTTGGCATATTTGCATATTAATTATATCTGCTTTATGGCAAATAGTGTTTGGGCTCCAGTACCATAAATAAATTTGAATATGAAGCAGCACAAGTAGGTAATGATCAGGTGTCTGAGTCAGGTAAGACTATCTGGGGTACTGACACTCCAACAATGGCTCTCAGAGGCTCTCTTTACTTGGTGTTACTATAGTCAAAATTTGGAACCCCCTGCCATCAGACATTAGACTTGATCCCAACATAACATCCTTCAAATCAAAGATAAGAAATTTTCTTATTAGGGATTGGCACTGCTCATCCAAACAGTTACTATAAGTGAAGGCTTCCACTCTACCTTCACTTTTCTACTTAAGTCAGTCATATAGATACTTCAAATATTATATCTGTTGATATATATATATATATATATATATATATATATATATATATATATATATATATATATATGTGTGTGTGTGTGTGTGTGTGTGTGTGTGTATGTGTAGCATCTATAATCAACACACCCAAATGTTGACTTTAATGATGTCAACAACAAAACTTCGATAACACAAATATTGACAATCCACAGAGCATATGTCAGGAAAATATTCTCATATGCAAAATATAAAATAAAAAAGAAAAAAACAATATTGTTTGCAGGGGGGAAGCCCTTCTGAACTTCCCATACTCCCTGCTAATTATGTATTGTAACTCAGAAGTTCCACTATCCCTGAGGAATGGGCATATTCCCCAAACCCGGAGACTGTTGATTAAAGTGTGTCAACTAATGTCATGCCCCATATATATATATATATATATATATATATATATATATATATATATATATACATATATATATATATATATATATATATATATATATATATATATATGGGCTCTCACACACTCACACACACGCACACACACACACACACACACACACACACACACACACACACACACACACACACACACACACACACACACACACACACACACACACGTACATATACTCAGCTGAGTAACCTGAATGTAGAAGGGGGAAGGGACCATAAACATAAACCTGGGTGACTTACTTCCTTGCCTACTATTACTAGGGGCAGAAAAAAATACAGAGTGTGCCTACATTCACTAAGCAGTCTCCAGTGCATTTTCCATGGTGGTTCTACAATATCCAGTCGGGGATTCTTATTTGTTGTACCTCAGACCACAGGCAGAAGTAGTGAAATGCTATCATATGTCATCTCCAGTTGTGGAACTGTGAAAAGACCCATGCCTAGGACTGGTGTATCATACTGAACAATATAAAAAGGCAACTTGATTACAGTTCATGCCATGAAAAACATTTAAGGCATCCCAGCAAATGTACTGGGATTCTTGGCTACATCATTAACTAAATTCTAGGGTTGGTCTAATCATTATTTTTGAATTTTTATTGCACACGTCTTCAAGTGTGGAAACTGATAATGCATTATCAAATAGCTCATTAGTAACTGCTGGACCACTCACAGTATATAGAGCAACAGTGCAGACGATTTCTTTATCAGTAGCACACTTTTAAAACTATACAGAAATGTGGGAGTAGTGATTTCTGTCATGTTGTCTGTGCATGCAGTACTTCTACAAATTCAAAGAAAACTTCCAGTTTTATTATACTGTCATCATATAGCTGCTTTAGTAGTGCACTTAGGATTATTTGCAAAGTGAGTTGAAGAGCCACAAGGATGCCATTACTTTCCCAAAGATATTGCAGTCTCTGCATCATCTAATCTTGTAAGCGTGTAAGAGAAATTTGATTTCTGTGTCAATCTGTGATGTCCTTGACTGTGGGAAATAATATTTGGTATTGTCTCTATAAGAACTTCTTTAACGTTGCTTGCCTTGAGTTAGAAACTGCAGTTTCACTTTGGGTTGCGATAATAATTCTTTTTCCATTGCGCGTTCAAGTTTGAAAAGCAAACATTCCCAGATGCAAACACTATTTGCATTCTCATCCAGTTGGTCTCTTAAGTATGTGATCAGGAAAATCCCAAGAAATCCTGAGGGCAACCAATGCAAATGCATATTGTTTCATTGACTTACCTGGTCTTTGTACCCTTTGAAAGAATGTGTTTCTTTTGCTGCTCCATTTAAATTAGGCACAAAAAAAGCCTTTAACAGTCTTGTGTGCATCTACACATATAGCTGCAGCCACAGGTAAGGTATAAAACGTTGTTGAACCTCAGCCCCAGTGATCAGTGAATTCGATCAAAAAAGAGTCTGTTTTCTTCTGACTGCCATTGTATCAATGAGAGTCAGCACGTAATTATTACACATACAGGGTGTACTTCAGATACAGTAAGCACGTAATTATTACACATACAGGGTGTACTTCAGATACAGTAAGCACGTAATTATTACACATGCAGGGTGTACTTCAGATACAGTAAGCACGTAATTATTACACATGCAGGGTGTACTTCAGATACAGTAAGCAAGTAATTATTACACATGCAGGGTGTACTTCAGATACAGTCAGCACATAATTATTACACATGCAGGATGTACTTCAGATACAGTCAGCACATTATTATACATGCAGGATGTACTTCAGATACAGTCAGCACATAATTATTACACATGCAGGATGTACTTCAGATACAGTCAGCACAAAATTATTACACATGCAGGATGTACTTCAGATACAGTCAGCACATAATTATTACACATGCAGGTCTGTACTTCAGATACAGTCAGCACATAATTATTACACATGCAAGTCTGTACTTCAGATACAGTCAGCACATAATTATTACACATGCAAGTCTGTACTTCAGATACAGTCAGCACATAATTATTACACATGCAGGTCTGTACTTCAGATACAGTCAGCACATAATTATTAGACATGCAGGTCTGTACTTCAGATACAGTCAGCACATAATTATTACACATACAGGATGTACTTCAGATAGAGTCATAGGCTCATTTGGGGTAAAAAATAATGTGTAATGACTAAAAAGAGACATCGTCATTCACCAATGTGTTCTGCATGACAAGAAAGACAAGCAGCAGGCAAGGTAACTATTAACAGTTTATTTTACTTTTGGCCTCGTTCACATTTGCAGCAACATCTTTCCGTTGACTGGCTTTTTCTATCCCCGCTAACCCACTTTGTGACTCACAGCAACACTCACAGCTCAATCTGCTGCATGTTTTCTGCCCTGATCTGGACTACTGTTTTGCTGTCCTGTCTTACAGGGACTCCTCTAGGTTAGGCTGCTTTTCCTCTTTCCTGCCTGGTGCCTCTGTATTGATGATGGTTCTCTCACTTGCAGGGACTTTCTGAAGTACACACTCAACAGGTCTACTTTCTGGTCTTTCTTAATACTTTGCCAAATGATCCTTGTTACAAATTTCATTTACGTGACGTCATTGCATTCTTCATGCTGTGCCATATTCTCTCTTAATAAGCATGCATGCTTATCTGTTTGCTGTAACGGTGGTCATCACAGTATTCCAAATAAAGTGTCCTGCTTTTACTAATTAAGGCAAAGGCTAAAAAGCCAGTCAGTTTTGCTACTTTCATCTTATCTGCATTTTTAGATAAGGTTCTATATTTCATTAGTAAGAGCATGTGCTAACCAGTATGTCTTCCCTACTGATTTTTGTTTTAACCATAATTACTGCAGCTTTTGCTTATTGCGTCTCATCCTTATATTAATTATGCTTCATATTTTTACTTCTGGCTGTTTCAGCAATTTTATCTATATTGTTGATTAGATTCAGATAATATTTATTAATGCCTTCATAAATATCTGTGTTGTATATTATTTATACACTGTTGTATTTCATGTATTGTCTGATTTTGTTTAAAAGTAGATAAAAATGTAATGGGTATTTGCATGCTCCATTTTATTTCTGTAAGAAATCTTGTTTTGCAGCATAGAGTTTCACTCTTTTAGGAAGGCATAAAGTAAGCTAACAGTCTTGAAAGTGTGTTTTGTTTGTACTGCCACACCTGTGATATATTTACATTCATTTTCCACATGTAATTAGCTTGCAGCAGTTATTCAAATAAAGACACACCAGAGAGCTGAATGGATGCATTTAACTTATTCACTGATATGGTAGAGAACTGCCTGAAGAAGAAAATCATGTGATATATAATAAATTATAAGCCCAATGGGATATTTAAAGCTATAAAATTACATTACCTGTTTTAAAATTAATTTTGCATGGTTTCTACATGTGAATATTATCTATACTATAGTAATGCCACACTGTATCGGTCAGTGACAGCTGTTCTATTAAATCAGTTTTATAAGTTCGACATTCATGCTTATGACTTACTAGACTTCGAGGCCTTATTGCTTATTTGATTATTCAGTTGTCCTGAAAAGCATTGTACAATGTATCTGTCATACTTTTTTGTATTATCGATATTTAGTTTTAGTTTGTTTTCCCTTATTCGGAGTTACCTTCCCCAGCAGAGCATTGTAGTCATAGTCTTTGAAACAGATGTGGAACAGACATTGCCTTATAGACTAGACTGACATTGTCTCCAGGTAACCTATAAGAAACAATCTATAATGACAGCTCTCGAAACTGTACTGAACAGTTCATGTTTTCTGGACCTATGATTTTTTTTAACATGAAATCGTACTTTTTAAATTTCTTTCAGGTGGCTTGTTCGAAGGTTACAAAATGCAGTATTATTTTTAATAATGGGTTGAATCAATGATGTATATTGAGCTAATACGAGTGAAACAGACCCTCTTTAGAATTACATAGTATGCCTTTCTAACTTTGGGAAACACACTCTGGTCAAAGTTTATTTATTTGCCTTTACATTTGTCAACCTGGTACATACACTGGCCTGATGGCCATTTTCAAGCATGACAAGGCCCTGAAGACATTAAACAAAGTAATTCAAGAAATATAAAGCAAGCATTTAGTATGTGACAGTTGTTTTGACATATCCATACACATAGATCCATATATAAAAAATTGAATGATATATAAAGTCATTTTATCTTAAATGTTTATCATTGCAGCACCAAATTAAAAATAGATGTTTTCATATTAAGAGGATAAGTTAAAGCTGTCTATCATTGCCTCAAGATAATTAATGATGGTGCCATTTTTTATGATATGATCATTTATTTTATATTCATAATTTATGTCCTTTTTAACAAATTTTATGATGTTACATTTATAGACATTAAAGCGGAGGACAATACTACTGCAAAAGGTCTGTATCTTTTTGTAGAACAACCCAGAAAACTTCAGTATTTCTTACTGTAGTCAAAAACAATGGTACATAATGTATATTTAACTGCCTTGTACTGGCCCCATAAACTAGCACCCCACCCATCAGATCATCTATGCTGCCCCACCTAGCTTGTAAAGTGAACTAGCAAAAAAAAGACCACTACTGGCACACCAACCCAGTGGACAGATAACACACCTCCTTGCTCCTGCCCCAGCTGTTCAATGGAAGAGCAAAAAAGAAAACTAAGACCACAATTAGGTACCTGGGGCTTCTGAAATGTAGGAGCCAATCAGATCCCATTTCTGTGACCTGTTCCTGACCCTCCTTCCTCATGTTTTATCAAAAAGAAATTGAAAAAATATTTTTTTCTTCTAAACTTTAGCAACCTGCTTGCTACAAATTTAGCAAGCACCCTGCACAGTGCTCAGGCTTCAGTTTAAAAAAAAAAAATTTAAACTATAGCAAATGTAGCAAACAGTTGCTACAGTGTATACCCCCCACAGAGTGCGATAGCGCTAAGGTTTCAGTTAAAAAAAAGAAGTGCAACAGTGCTAAGGTTTCAGTTAAAAAAAAGATTGTTTTCTTACTTTTAAACTGTAGCAAACTGATTGCTACAATGTACTAAAAAATGGAAAAAAAGAAAGAAAGAAAAAAATTTTACTTCTTAACTGTAATAAACTACTTGCTACAATTTAGCAAGCACTTTCTGCAGTTTAACCCACATATAGAGCACTACAGTGCTCAGGTTTAACCGCAAATGCAATACTGGCTTTTAAAAGCCCGTATTACATTAAAGAATGATCTGGAATCAGGATGATGGATTGGATAATGGCTGATCATGCCCCTATCACTTTAAACCTGGGTCAGTTGCTGTCTTTGCTCCACTCTAGCTACTCTGCTCTTTCTGCTTACTGACATATTTGGTAATGCATAGCCCTTTTCCCACTTTTATGTCTAAAAAGAATAGTCTAAAAAAGTGGCCTTGGCAAAGAGCCCTGTGAGACACCACTAGTAGCCATTGATGGGCACAGCTGGATCATGGTCAAATAAGACAGTAGCAGGGTAATGGACTGCTTCCCCTGCAGTCGTACCAATATCCCGTTAGTTGTCTGTCTCTCTTCAATTACCATAAAAAAGTAATCAAATCTGTCAGTAATTATATTATTTTTTCCTTTTTTATTTCTACACTGATCAGCTACAGCCATTAGCTAAACAGAGCAAAACAGTGTCACACTGAAAACAGACTTAGTATGAGCAACAGTAAACGTCTATTCCCTTGAAGCTCACATTTATTGAAAATGCACCTGGCAACCCAGCTACAATATATGTGCTGGGACTCATAGTCAAACAGCATCCAGTAAAGCACTAATTAGTGCATATGTGAAGGGTAAGGGAATTCAAAAGACAAATTTGCAAAGCATTTACTAAGATCTTGGGTCAGTGCACTAAATGCAAGGGTCCCTTTTCAGAGGCAACCTAGGAGTACTCTTTGGTGAAGTGACTTGGTCAGAGACACACAATAGACATGCAAGGGCTACGTGAATTAAACTCTACACTACAGAAGAAGTTCACAGCCTTATTCATCTGCATTAAATGCCAGACAGATTGTTATACTTCAGCACAGTGCATTTCAAACCCATGTGTCTGCAAAAAAAGCAAGATTAATTAAAAATATATTTACAGTTAAAATATTAACATTATACTCATAGTCTTCTTGCTGTCCAGTTTATTCACAGCGAGACAATAAACACACTGTCAGCAATCAACAAACAAGGAAACCAAGGATCATAGTCAAAGAGCAAATTTCATAGAATGACATTCCTGTTTACTACAATCAGTTCCTTCTTTTACACCATAACTTCTCTGGTTTGCAGGGACCAAGGATTTACACACACACACACACACACACACACACACACACACACACACACACACACACACACACACACACACACACACACACACACACACACACACACACACACACACACACACACAAAAAAAACATCAATTGCAGCTACCTTTATGACTGTACACCTCAAATACCTGCTTGAGAGCATGTGAATAAATACATTCAAAAATAATGAGTCAGAAATGTATCTCATCTCACTGCTGTCAACACCATACAGTGGAACCTGGAGCCCATTACAACCCTGCTTAGCTCATATCAGAGACAAAGTCACAAAAATCAAGAAAGGATTTTACGTTTCTTTTATATAGTTAATATGTTATTTGAATAAAAAGTTAGCCAATATTTTTTGAAGGATACAAAGTATACAAGTTGTGCCTGTCATTATTTAATGACTGTACTTCCTTATAATTTGCCAGAAAGACACAAATTTTACAAGGAATAGAAATTGAAAAGCACTTCTCAACTTCTTTACTCAAGAATTCTGGACAAAGCCATAAACTAGGGGGCAATGGCCCAATTTTAAATACAATTTTCATCTATTTGCTAACCAGCTAAACTCACTGTACAAAGTGTTCTTTTTCAGGGATAACCCAGGAGCACTGTGTGAGTGGCTTGCTCAAAGGCACACAGTAAGTACTAGCTCAGAGCCAAGTGCCAGACAACTCTAATAAACCTGAAATGCATTTTCCGAACAACTATAAAGCTCTAATGACTTAATATTACTGGCTCTTATCTTCAGTGGTTTATCAGGAAGTGAAGAAGTTAAAGAAGTGTCTAGCAGCTGGTGCAGTGAGTTAGAGCTCTAAGCTCTTAATGAGCTGCTTCCTGTACGGGGTTTGATTCTTTTTAGCTCCATTTGTCTGCTGCTTGACTTTGAGCAAGTTACTTAACCAGGCAGTGCTCTGAGTAAGATGGCACTTTAATGACTGGTATTACTAACTTAACCTTACCTCAGGTTTTGGAGCAGTAATCATTCTCAGAGGGGACTGGAGGATTTTTCTGTCTGTACGGCATCCTTGGACTAGTGTAATCATCTTTGGAGGGACTGGCTAGGAAGACTATCTGTAATGCAGCACACACACACACACACACACACACACACACACACACACACACACACACACACACACACACACACACACACACACACACCGATCTTGCTCTCTGCTTGCTCTGCAAACAATGAATCATGCTTCCTTCTGCAGTGCTGCACAAAGACTAAAAGCTGTGCTTTCTGGTTCCCAGATCTCCCATGCAGCAAACACTCTTGTGCTATGCATTTCCAGGCTGACTTTGGAAGGTAGCTGTAGGAGCACTGTGCTGCTCATATCTTTACATTCCTCTCCTGTGCTATGCATTTAACTGTAACTGATGCTGGAAGGTAGCATAGCAGAGTAGAGCATTCCTAGCTAGCAGGACCTAGGTGGTTGCCTAGGTTACCTAGTGCTGGATCCGGCTCTGTTGATGGAATAAACAGGTAAATCACTACCTTAACTTCTCTTCTGTTGTTTAACAAGTATTTTATGCATTAAATTACACATAAACTGATATTTAATAGTATTGCTTTTTCAAATATTCCTTTATGTGGGATGGCTTTGATGCCTTAGCTAGTAAAGATAATCTCAGCCTTTGCTATAATTTGTACAGTATTAGCATATTTTAAAATTCTAATTTTAAGGAATTTAAACAATTCTTTCAGATGATATTCTTCTAGTGTCTCTGTTGATACAGTCACATCAAGATGAGTCATCTTAGTAAGTAACATATGCTTGGCCTTTGATAAATTCTGCTGAGAGTATTCTGGATTTTCTCTTAATCTCTGTCACTCTCTCTATGTCTTACTCTCTGAATAGCCTTATCTGGCTGGAATACATTGATTGTTTTGTAATTTTGCCATGTCATCATTCTTTGGTCGCAGAGCAAGTGGGATGATCTGCCGCTCTCCTGAAATGGTCATTCATAGGTTCATAGGTTCATAGGTTCATACTAGGCTATCTGCCCTAGGGCATTTATAAGCCTAGCCAGAGTGTGTGTGGCTTTCGCCACCCATTTTAAATTAATTTTGCTATGCGTTTTTTGAGGTTAGTATACTGTGCCTCTGTCTAACAGTGACACATAAGTGATAGCCGGGGTAAACCTACGATCTCCCATCCACTCATCAAGATTCCTCTTGAAGAGAGTCAATGTGGGACTCTGCCTAACCTGGACTGGGATTTTATTCCAGAGTGAAGGGAGCCTCTGGGTTATGAATCTGTCCCTCCAGCATGTCCTATTTATTTCAGTGCTGAGGTTCAAGTCTCTCGGCGTAGCTCGATGGGATTTGGATTTTCTGAGGTGCAGCATGTCCATTAATTCTGGGTTGGACATGGCTTTATATGTCAGGCACAGATTGCCTTTGAGCAGGCGGTATGCCACTGAGTAGAGCTGGAGTTTCTTTAACCGGGCAGCATATGGCATCTGTTTGAGCCCTTTGATCCTCTTGGTGAGGTACTTTTGGGGTCTTTTCAGTTGCTGCAGGTGTCTGGTAAGGTACATCCCAAAAGGGGCATTGTACTCAATTATGGGCCTGATGAGGGATGAGTAAAGAGGTACGATGACCTCCCCTGATCTAGATGTGAATCCCTTCATGATTAGGTGGGCTATATAAAATGTTTTTCTAACCACTTTGGCCATGTGGTTGTCAAATGAGAGATTGCTATCAACTTGGGTCCCCAGGTCCCTAATGACTTCTTCTGTACTTAATGGATTACCACCTATGTGGTAATTTGTGGGCACTTTGTTTTTGCCAAAGGGGATGACTATACACTTTTTGGCGTTTAGCTTGAGGCCATGGCTCTGGCACCAGTTGTCTGTTTCTATGAGGCCCTTTTGGAGGATGCTTGTGTCGGCTGGAGAGTTGATTATGGCACCCAGTTTGCAGTCATCTGCGAACTTGGTCAGCCACAGTCCTTCTGTGTTGGCCTGTACCGCCGAGAAATATATACCGAACAAGGGAGGTCCCAGGACTGAGCCTTGTGGGACGCCACTTGTAACTGGTTTGGAGTCTGACATGGCTCCAGCAATTCTAACTATGTGGGTTCTGTCCTTGTTCTGTATTCATGTTCTGTAGAGATGCCTTCTGTCACTCCTGAGTAACTCACCTCTTGCGTTTTGACAATGTGTGATCTAAGAGTTGCATCATGATAGCTTTTTGCTGTTTCCTACTGGAATTTGCACTCTCACTACTGGTAATACGTGATTAAGGCTCTTGCAGTTTTGTCATACTTGAGATTTTTATCATTTGAATGATGCTAGCACTTTTTTCCTTTTGACATTTGGTATAGCATCTGGTTGAATAATTCAGAAAATGGCACAGCCACAGCACCAATACATCTCACTATCTAATTGATACTGTTTACCAGATACTGAGCAGTTGACTCCTTGTTTGGCCATATTCATTGACCTCTCTAAGACTTTTGAACATGCTGAACTTTTTTTTCTTTCTTATTATGGAACTGTCCCCCTGTAACATCAATTCAGTCTTCCTAAAATGCCTTTCTATCAGCACAGCAAGTTCTTTAGTATCTCTATCTCCCTTACTCAGTCTTTTAGTCTTTCACTTTTATCAGTTCTGTGATGCTTAGTCTTTATAACATTATTTTTCATTTAAATTTGTTCTCTTATAATCTTCACAAGGACCAATACCATCATCCTCTGCATGAATGATACTGCCATACATGAGCTTGAAAGATTTTTGTAATCAATCTACAACTCATTAAACTCCACTATAGCTCAACTCAATATTTCTTGTGAGCAAAAGAAATGTAAAGTCAGCCTAAATAAGACAAATTCAGTCTTCTTTGGTGTTCACAAATGCCTTTATTTCTGCAAAAAATAACAGATAATGGATTTTTATTGACCCAGATGGTGTCCCTTCAAAAGTTGTCCAAAGTTTAAAATTCCTGGAATGTGGCTTGATCCTACACCTATCTTCTGTACCCACATCCATAAAGTGGTGAATAAAACTGTTTTGCTTCATACATGCAACACCTTAATTAACTTTCTAACTGGCAAAGGAGTTCTTTTTTATCAATATTCACATCTGTTCATTAGTGTCACCTCCACAGGAAACCTACACAAATTTTAGGTAGCTCAATATTGCATTTCTTGCTTTATTGCTGGTGAAGGATGAGGGTTTTACCACTGCGTTACCATCAAATAGGCAGGCTGGCTTCCAGTTAGCTTAAGAAATGCTCTTCTTTTTTTTCAACAGTGCCTTTATTAAGGAACTAATTAACAGCACAAAACAACATATTCTAAAACACAATCTGATAAATGTAAGTACTAAAGAAAAACTGATGCAGTTTACAAGAATGCAGTTTACACCATGAAGGCTATACTATGAAGAGAACACAGGTCATGTCAGACACTACTAACTCTTATTAAAACAACTAATTAACTGTTATAGTTTAATAGACCAAGCTTGTCATTTCTGTATGGCCTTCTGTCTCAAATGACCAACAACAGTAGCAAATTCAAGTTCACTTAACTCATTCATCAAAGAAATAACC
This sequence comes from Protopterus annectens, assembly GCF_019279795.1. NCBI lineage: Eukaryota > Metazoa > Chordata > Ceratodontiformes > Protopteridae > Protopterus > Protopterus annectens. Next base: position 1,807,301,290 of record NC_056737.1, on the reverse strand, counting down.
TCTGAGATCTGCAGGAGTTAATGAAACCTCTGTGATCTACTGCAGGTCTTTTTGCCATCAGAAACAAGTTTAAATGCTCTGTCTTCAAGGATGGCTGCATTTAAACTTGTTGCTTCTGATGGCAAAAAGACCTGCAGTAGATGACAGAAACAACAAGTTTAAACGTTCTGTCTTCAAGGATGGCTGCATACTAATCAACAGCTTAATTTCAGCTATCCCAGTATGAAAAAAGAAACCAAGAAATGAGAATTACTGGTATTGTCAGCCTGAGTAAAATTCCACATACTGACTAGTAAGTACACTGCCTGGATGCCAGTAAAGAAGAAATTAAGTGAATCTGAAAGAAAATCAACCAGAAAACCCACTGGCTGGGAAGAAACCTGCAGCTGTTCAGCAAAAAGCAGTTCAAGCTTTTGCTTTGGCACAAGAGATGGCTTCCAGTAATTTAAAGGAAAAATAAATCAAATGTACTCAGAGGTAATTAAAATAAATGAAACATTGAAGGAGTATATAATCTCAAATAAAAGGCTAGAAACACTATAAGAAACTTTAACTAGCTATTTCAATGAACTGATTAAACTGCAAAAATCAGAGACTGAAATGAAGAAAAGTCTTGCTGAGTATGAGACTTCCTAAGAAGAGCTGTTTCAAAAATGATAGTTAGAGGAGAGAGCACAGAGAGAAAACCTGAGATTTTCTGGTGTACCAGAGAAACTGGAAGGAATAGACTGTATTAATTTTATGAAAGCACAAATAAGCAACTGGACTGGTATTCCTCAGCAGGATTTGTTAATTGTAAGGGCACATCAAGTGTATACTCTAAACCTGGAACCAAGTCTTTTAACAAAGTGTACTCACTTCAGTAACAAAACTGGAAGAACAAGTACAAGCTGCCAAAGTTGTAAAAACAGGTTTATTCCAACGCACAAGGCAAAGAACACTCCAAGATAGTAGCACCAGTTCACCAATGACCTAGGTTTCGTCCCAAGGAAATGACTTCATCAGATTGGTGAAGTAGTGCTGCTTATTTATATCATAATCAATTAAACAATTAAACTCAATTAATTCCATTAAAAAGACAATGCACCAATAAACATCCCATAAATTTAGAAATTTTTTTAAAAAAAATTAAATGACTAAAAACATCCTTTTATTTTCATGCCTATTTACCACATTAAGTTGTTACTTGTAGTAAAATAAAATATCTAAAATGAATAATAGTGTGTTAATGAAGGTTAAGTACCTACAAATTCCACACTAATTCTATGATGTCCTAATAAACTAATACTCTGTATTGTTCTATAAATTCCCTATGGGTGTATATATGAAGTGTGTGTAGTTAGCTACCAAATGTTAAAAAATACATAAATAAATTCTTAAAAATACAACTATATAACATTATGTATGTGTATTTAATGTATAGCTAGTGTTAACTAGTTGCTCCTATCCAAAATGAGATTTTATATGTAAAAAATGGACCATCCTAGCCCCCTACGCTCCATGCAATAACATGAAATACTATATATTCTGAAGGTTTTTTAATTTGAGCCAAGGCTTGATAGAAAGAAATTCATTCAAGCCTGGATCATGATTAGCATCAAGTCTAAGTTGCCATGTAAGCTCGCTCATGTCTAGATGGTATTGGGTAATTCTCCCTTGTTGGTCAAAACTGATCTGTTGAATCACACAAAATCTAAAACTGTGTCCCTCATTGGCTATAACGTGTCTTGCTAAGGCATTTGTCAGTTTTTGATGTTTTATGTCAAGAATATGTTCTTTTATTCTATCTCTAAACCTTCTACAGGTTTTCCTACATAAAATGCCTTGCATTCTTGACACTTGGCTACATATACTAAATTTTGGCTATAACAATCAAAATGTCCATTTATTGAAATGTCATGTTCATTGATAGATACTATGTGTCCTGATGTCCAAATATATTTACAAGTTGTACATCTGCCACATTTATAATTCCCCTTGCATTTGTTACTGTTGACCTTGGTATCCATCTTATTTCTCTCAAAAATGTCCTTTAGTGACATGTCCTTTTTATAAACAAACTTGGGCTTGTGTGACAAAATCCTCGATTCCACCTTATTGCTGTAAAATATCTCCCAGTACTTCATAATTATGTTAACTAAAGACTCAGAATCCATATTGTATTTCAAAATGTACAATATAGTGTCATTTCCAAAAGTATTTAACTCTCTGTTGTTTGTGGAATACCCAAATTAATCTACTTTGGATAAAACAATTGGAACAATAATCCTGTTGCTTCTTTTGTATGTGATTTCCCTTTTCAAATCTAAGCAAAGTTTTTGCGGATAACCTCTATTAAGAAACATTTTTATCACAAAATCTAATTCCTTCTCAAAGTCCACATTATCACTGACCATACGCACCACCCTAACCATCTGCCCTTTTACTATGGCTTTTTTTTGATGTGGGGGGTGCCAACTATCATAATGTAGGTAAGAGTTTGAGAAGGTAGGTTTTCTAAAAATGTTTGTTCTAACCTTACCTTCTTTTTCATTATATGTCAAACTCACATCCAAATAGTCTATCTTTTCAGTGTTAACCTGATATGTGAACTTTAGGAACCAAACTGTGTTATTGATATACTCAAGAAAATTATCCAATAAATGTTTTTCCCCTACCCAAATGATAAAAATATCATCCAAAAATCTCAAATACATGTTGATAAATGGACTATATTCACTTGTGTGTACATATTTTCTTTCCCAATAGGCCATAACATAATTGGCGTAGATGGGAGCACAAGCTGCCCCCATAGCTACACCAAAGGATTGCTTAAAGTAGTGGCCATCAAAATACAAAAAATTGTTTCTTAATACTAAGTCCATTAGTCTAACATATGTATTGACTTCATCTTGTTCATAAACTCCAGTAACATAAAGTTGTTCCTCTAACCATTCTAAGCCTTCGTCATGTGGGATCACACTAAATAGGTTACACACATCTATGGTAACAAAGTAAAATTCTTTAGGTATATTCCAATGTTTTATACATTCCAAAAAATGCCATGAATCCTTTACTAGGTGTGGTGTAACTCCTAAACCTTTCTTTAATTTTTGATCCAAAAACTGGCTTACAAAACTAACTTTGCTACGTTTTCCGTCCACTATAGGTCTAAATTTCACATTATTTAGTCCTCTGTGAATCTTGGGTATTCCAAAGATAGCACTCACAACAGGGAATTGATTCAATATAAACTCATAGTCACTTTCAGTTATCTCTCCCTGATATACCATGTCGTCCAAGGCCATATCTATTTTTTGATAAGCTATTTTGATTTCATTAAGACTAACTTCACTATAATTATCTTCTAGTAACATGGACATCATAATACTGTTTTAATCTTGCTTATTGGTGACAACTATCCCATTGCCCTTGTCCGGTTTCATAATGCGTATGCACTCTTTGTTCCTAATGAATTTTAAAATATCATTTTCCTCTTTTGTTAAGTTGCTTTTACCAAAGCACTCTCTGTATTTATAATGTTCCCTAAATTCTTTTTCACATAAACATTCAAAAATTGAAACTGAATGGTTCATACAAGGATTAAATACACTGAATTTTTTTAGGGCCCTTCCTTCATTGCCATGCCCAGTGTTACTGAAATCCATTTCAATATTAATCTTTAAGTTCATTTTACGAGTGAATAGTTTTAGATCTATAAGTGATTCCACTATATTCCCCCTCCTGCTTGGTACAAAATTAAATCCTTTAGATAGGAAATCAGCATGTTTTGTATCAATATCTATATTTGAATAGTTATACACTTTGAAATCTTTACTAGTGTTGAAAACTATTTTAGGCTTGCTTAAAACCCCTTCACTTTGTACTGAAATGACAGATATAATATTCCCCTGTGATATCATATCATGAAAAATCACTGTATCAAAATCACCGTTAGTACATCCATCCAGTGGATTCTCCTCTGTGCTCAAAGATGTAGGTACAGGGTTTAAATACAAATAATCAGGATTCCCAGCTTCTGTTGTTTCATCTACAATAGTGTTTACAATATCTAAATTTGTGTACACATTCTCCTTTGTTGTATTAATGTCTACAATATTGTCCTGAAATTTAATGTCTTCACATGTCAGGTATGTGCTTAAATTCATTAAGTCATTGCTACCGGTGTTTAGGAGTTCTAAATTTGTGTATCCTATAAATTCTGACGTAACCCCATTGGACACTCTATCCTGGACATTACAATCATTGTTAATGGTGTATGTACTTAGATTCAGTAATTGAGTATCACAAATAATTTCATTCATATCATCTCTGCACAAGTGTACATTATCAAAAAAATCATTCACTTCCCCCGTTTGTTCGTGAACAAATATAAAAGAATTCCCAGCATTAGTTGTAGAATCTAATACATAAACATTACTAGGACTGTCTTTGTATATTAATTCGTTCTCAACGAACCCGTTGTTTGCATCTGTCAAAATGGCTATATCATGCTTAGTCCCATAACTGTATACATTGTTTACAAGGTTCACTTTAAGTTTTGAAGGTACATTACCATTATCACCAGATGGTTTGAGAATGTCGTCTAATTCTGGTTTCACAGGTAATCCTATAAAAAAAGTTCCTTCTGGGTGAGTGGTCAGGTTAACGTGAAGTGTAGGTGCTTGAATATCCCGCTCGGGATATACTCTAAACCTGGTCACGAGAAAGCAGCAAGGACCTGTATTAGTAAAGATGCAATAATACCAGCAGAAAAAAAATTGATCCTGACAAAACTGTGGCAGAAGGGAAAAGTATTAAAATCAGAGGCAGCACAACGCTTGTGGAAAATGATTATTTACTGTGCACCAGGCAGAAGAGAGACAATGTTATCTCAGCAGTCAGAGAATGTTGAGAGGCAGATGTGAAATTCAAGCTGCTGTATGTAGGTGTACCTTGGACATGAACCAGAGTTTGGTGTTGGTAGATGGAGATGAACAGGAAGAAGACCAGCAACCCTAAAATTTAGTGACTAAATGGGATACTATAAAACATCAAGTCACTTTTGTGAAATATGACTTTTTAAGGAAAAGTGGCTCAGAAAGACTACTTTTAGGTTCATAGGTTCATAGGTTCATAGGTTCATACTAGGCTATCTGCCCGAGGGCATTTACAAGCCTAGCCCATAGTTTTGTGGCTTACGCCACCCCTTTAGTATGGGGAACTATACCCATTATTTTGCTGTGCCTCTGTTGAGCAGTGACACTGAGGTAATCCCTGGGGTATATCTGCGATCTCCCATCCATTGGTCAAGATTTCTCTTGAACAAGGCCAGCAAGGTGCTCTGCCTCACATATACCGGGATTTTATTCCACAGCATAGGGAGTCTTTGGGTGATGAATCTATCCCTCCAGCACATCCTATTAATAGCCGTGTCGAGGTTTAAGTCTCCGCCCTTGTGGCTCTGACGGATCTAGATTTTTGAGGTGAAGCATATTCATCAAATCTGGGTTTGACATGGCCTTGTATGTTAGGCAAAGGTCACCTCTGAGCAAGCGGTGGCGACTGAATAGAGCTGGAGTTCTTTCAGTCGGGCAGCATAGGACAGATGTTTGAGACCCTTTATCCTTTTGGTGAGGAACTTTTGTGGCCTCTCCAGCTGCTGCAAGTGTCGGGTCAGATACATTCCGAATGGGGCATTGTACTCAATCATTGGTCTGATGAGTGATGAGTATAGGGAGACTATGACCTCCCTTGATCTAGATGAGAATCCCTTCATGATAAGGTGGGCAATGTAGAAGGTCTTCCTAACTACTTTAGCTACATGGGTGTCGAATGACAGACTACTATCAACCTGGGTCCCCAGGTCCCTAATAACTTCTTCTGTGCTCAGTGGATTGCCACCTATTTGGTAGCTAGGGGTAACCTTGTTTTTCCCGAAGGGTATGACTATGCATTTTTTGGCATTTAACTTTAGGCCATGGCTCTGGCACCAGTTATCCGTTTCTGTGAGACCCTTCTGAAGGATATCTGTGTCAGATGTGTTTTCTACTATGGTGCCCAGTTTGCAGTCATCTGCAAACTTTGTCAGCCATAACCCTCCTGTGTTTGCTTGTACTTCAGAAAAGTAGATGCCAAACAAGAGTGGGCCCAGAACTGAGCCCTGTGGTACACCACTTGTGACAGGCTTTGAGTCTGACATGGCGCCAGCAACTCTGACCCTGTGGGTTCTGTCACTCAGCCAGTTTGCAACCCATCTTGTGATGTATGGGTTAACATTTAAGCTGATGAGTTTTTCAATGATACCCGAGTGGGGTATTGTATCGAAGGCCTTCGCCAGATCGAGGTAGGCTGTATGGACTGCCTTTCCCTCATCAATGGCTTTGGTGACTGTTTCGAAAAAGTCAACCAAGTTTAGAAGGCATGATCTGCCTTTGACAAAGCCATACTGGGATGGATCCAAAGTCTGCAAATTCCCTATGTCTTTATTTATGAGGTCCATTATGATCCTCTCCATGGCTTTGCAGATAAGGCTTGTCAAGCTAATGGGCGGTAATTTCCAGGGTCGGTGGAGGCACCGCCTTTGTGAAGTGGGACCACAGTTGCAGTGCGCCACCCCCTGGGTACGTATCCAGAGGTAAGACTATGATTAAACAGCTGTCCTAGCTGTGGGTTTAATTCCTCATTGAGTTCGTGGAGCACACAGCCGGGGACACCATCAGGTCCCATGGATGCTGTGTTTTTTGCTTTGGAGAGAGCAGTTCTCACTTGGGCGTTGGAGATGTTTTTGGGGCTGCAATCGCTTGGTATAGATATCTCTCCTTTGGGGGAGGGAGAAGTTTGCACTGAACCTGTCAGCCAGTATGTTGGCAATGTCTGTAGGATCAGTAATCTTCACATCATTTTGAACTAGTTCTGAGCATATCTGGGAGTTTCCTCCCAGGTTTCTAACATAGCTAAAGAAGGCCTTATGATTGTCTTTTGAGTCTTTAGCTATTTTTCTCTCAAAATTTGCTTTGGATGATTTTATGAGAGCTCTTAGTTTTTACTTATAGTGATCAAGGGTGTCTTACCTTTTAAGGATTTTGCTCTATCTTGTAGTAGCTTCCTCCTTTTGTTGTAGAGTTTGTTTATGGCTGGGGTCCACCAGAGTGGACGCTTGCCTTTGGTACAAAGAGTCTTTGTTTTGCTTGGGATTGCCTTATCCATGCAGTCCTGCAGGTGCTGGTAGAAGGCATTTGTAAGTGATTCAGCGGCTTGAGTACTGTTTTCCGGCTCGGGGCCTTAAAGGAGACCACACTAGTCTTTAGAAGTGTGAAGTCGGCTTTGAGAAGTTCTTTACTGTGGTCTTTTTATTTCAGGTGGGGTGGGATGAGGACCTCCAGCGAGATTAGTTTGTGATCTGATCTCACCAGTGAGGGGTATACTTCGGTGTTGAACATTGTGCTCCCATGTTCGTGATGATGAGATCAAGTATGTTTTCTCCTCTTGTGGGGATGGTGACTAGTTGTTCCATGGCATTTGAGTTTATGAATTCCAGGAACTTTTGGGCTAGGGTGTTTGGGCTTGAGTAGTGTTCCCAGTCTATATTAGGGTAATTGAAGTCACCTAGTATGATGGTGTTTGGTGATACATTTATCCCTCTAGTGTTTTCAGGAAGGCCATGTGAGGTTCCTGAGTTTGTGAGGGTGGCCTGTAACATGCTACAATTTGCAGAGCAGTCTTGCCTATGGTTAATTGCACCTGGATGGTCTCCGATGCATCGTGCGTTGCCACCAGTCTTGAGGTGTGGGTGTCTTTGATGAATATGGATACCCCACCTCCTTTCTTGGTATTGTCCGGATTTTGGGGCGGAGCATGATAAGAGGTAAAACCTGATAGTGCTGGGGTGCTCTCAGGAGCCTTGAACCAGGTTTCTGTCACTGCACAGACATCGATGTTCTCCATACTGAGAAGGGCCTCGAGTGCGTGCTTTTTGAGATTTAGACTTCTGGCTTTGACTTTGTCAAACTTGTAGGTGGACTGTAAAACATATACCCATTAATACCATTAATATTTAGAAAGACACTAAAAGGGAAAAAAATAACTGTAAGATGTACTGCAGTTTTGTATAATGTGTAGTCAGGGGTATTTTAAATGTGAGAAGAGCCTCTTCAGTGACTTTTTTATGTGTTAAAGATATTAAAATGGACAAGTACTTTTTAGGTTGTAAGAAATATAGACTTTATAGTACAACAAGAGAAGAATGACTAGATAAAAGCAGTTTTAATGTTAGTATGGTGTGATCATGGGCTGCTAGGATGGGGGTGGGGTGTAAAAGTGCGTTGATTATATTATATGTAGAATTAAGATATTTTCTGTTATTTTTAAAAAGGGGAAATGTCTATAATAATGCTCTTGGCTTATACTATAACCAGGTGTTTTTTAAGCAGGTAGGCTTGAAAAATAGAACAAAATGGGGACAACCATGAAAAAATGACAAGTTTCTTACATTTGCAAAGATAGTAGCTTATTGTTTTCCATTAGAAAATATTCAATAGGAGTCAAGAATTATGCAGCTGTATATTCTATTCTATGTGAAATTTACAAAGATTCATTGCCAACTACTTTTACATGGAGATGAGCTGCCTGTAGATACGAGCAATTAACCTCGATCATTCTGATGATTCTTTGCTGGAGAAATGCAGAATTTAAATGTACAATGGCAAACAGTTCAGTGAAAAGTAACGTTTGAAATTATGGCAAGTGGATAAGAGATAGCAGCTTCTCTAGCAGCCTTAATATTTAATGTACTTAACATAACAGTGTACAATTTAGTTTTACTTAAAGATAACCAGTGTACTTTTCCTTAGTGCTAAAAGTTAATGTTTTCTGAAAGCATAAAACACAAACACCACACCAGGATAAGGTATAATCACTTTACTGATATATCCAGTACCTCGGCTTACGCCTTCAAAGAGAATCTATTATAATAGGTAGTTTTAATAGCACAGTTCACTAGGGCCAGTTTTAAGTATTGAAGTATTATATTCATTTTCATAAACTTATACTTGATATACAATAAATTATATATTCATAAATATTTATATGTAAGGTTGAAACAATGAAATGTGTACATCATGAGAATTTTATATTTGTACAGTCCATTTCATATGATGGAATTTGTCTACATTATTTATGATATCCACTTAATAATGAAATACATCAAATGTTAAAAAAGAGTTTGTGTTTAATATAATAAGTTAATAAGTAATTATATATGTATTTAGTTTCAAGTCACAGGCACTTTAATATGTGATGAGGGAACATTCCTCTTAATTGAATTTTGGAGTTCATTAGGGGTAATGAATTAAGTAATTAGTAATGTAACGATATAAAATATGGCTGTCTGATGTAAGAAATTAATTCTTTGAAGGCATAAGCCGAGGTACCAGATACATCAGTAAAGTGATTATACCTTATCCTGGTGTGGTGTTTGTGTTTTCTGAAAGCATACAAGGTGTTTTCACTTCTGTGATGGGAATACAGATAAGAAAAGGCCAGACAGCATTCAGTATAAGTGGGAACACATGTTGTAGCATGCACTTTAGCATGGGTAACTTTGATTCTAGATTAGGCAATGCCTGTGGGCATAGCTGTCAATTTGGGACATTTGTTCCTATCTGGAAAGTTAAACTTATTTTTTGAAGTTGCACATAGGTTTTTGTGTGTTTGTCTTAAGTTAATTGCAGATGGGGGTGTTTTAAAAATGTATTTATTTAGTTATTTACTTTTGTTTGAGGGTTTTCATTAAAATAAAAAGTCTTGAAAAGTGTAACATAGGTTCAAATTGAGATGGGAAGAAACAACTGTATAAAAGTTCAGTCTGCAAACAATAGTGTGTGTGCATGTAACATGAAAATTGGAAATCCACATTCAAAAACTGACATGTATAATAGGTGGGAACAACAGCTTTTTATCTTAATGGCTATGCTATCCATATGATCCTGGAATGTAAATGGCTGTAGGTATAGAAAAAAAGGAAAGAGTATTGAATTACATTGAGAAATATAGATTGCAAATAATGATGTAGGAGGAGACACTTGGAAAGAAATGAGCATATAAATTGGACAAAGAAAGGGGTTCAGGATGGCTAGTCAGTAGAATATTAGGGACAAAGGAACAGGTTAGTATTTGTACTAATTGCTAGGGGGCTCCTATAGTGATAGAAGAGGAAACAAGTAATTATAGGTCTGTAGTAGTAAGAGGCTATTGGCAAGCAAAGAAGATTGTGATGGCATGTATTAATATTCCACTAAAAACTGCATTAAGAACATGTTGTAAGAAATCATAAACTTTCATCAGGGAATATTACTTATAACTGGGACTAAAACTTGATTTGCAATAGTGAGGATGAGTCAAAGTGACCTAGATAGCAAAATATAATAAAAGAGGGTGGATGTCTGAAGAAATGTAGTAAAATATTTGGTATGGAAGATGTGAATTCAGTAGAAAGAACTCAGAAAGAATGTATATATATTATTCCCCAAGGTACAGTAAGAAGGCCAAACTGGATAGAAATTATACTTCACAGGAACATGTGCATTTGCTGGAAAACTTTGACACACATCCAATAACTATTTTAGATCATACACCAATGAAAAGCAAGATAAAATTAAGGCTAATGTAGTAAAAATGAGGCACTGATGCTTTCCCACCTAAGTGTTAAAAAGAGAGGAATTTAAGGAAGGCATACTAGAACTTATTCAATTGTTACTAAGGAAGATAGAAATATCTTCAGAAGTTATAGTTAGTGCATCAGGTAAAATGAAAATGAAGTTTAAAAATAGTGGAGAAGTAAGAGAAAGCGCTAAGGTTAAGAAGTAATACATTAATCATTGATTATTTAATTAATCATTTGATTAATCATACATTAATCAAAAAACTACGGGCACTCATAAAATTGTCTAAGGCCAGCTTCGAGAGAAAAATTGCACAGGACACTAAGGATAATCACAAGGCTTTCTTTAGTTATGTTAGGAACCTGGGTGGTAATTCCCAGATATGCTCAGAATTAGTCCAAAATGACAAAAAATACACTGAACCCACAGACATTGCCAACATCCTAGCTGACAGGTTCAGCGCAAACTTCTCCCCCCCCACCAAAAGGGCAAATATCTATCCTAGTAGAGTGCTGCCCCCCTGACATCTCAGATGCTCAGGTAAGAGCCGCCCTCTCCAAAGCAAAAAACACAGCATCAATGGGACCAGATGGTGTCCCGGGCTGCATCCTACATGAACTCCAAGAAGAGCTAAACCCAAACATAAAACTACTGTTCAATCTCAGCCTTACTACAGGATATGTGCCCAAAGAGTGGCATACAGCAACAGTGGTCCCTCTCCATAAAGGTGGTGCCTCAACAGATCCTGGAAACTATCGCCCCATAAGCCTGATTAGCTTGGTCTGCAAAGCTATGGAAAGGATCATCATGGACCTCATAAATAAAGATATTGGGGACCTACAGACACTGGATCCTACCCAGTTCAGCTTTGTTAAGGGCAGATCCTGCCTCTTAAACCTGGTTGATTTCTTTGAAACAGTCACCAAGGTCATTGACGAGGGGAAGGTGGTCCACACAGCCTACCTGGACCTCGCAAAAGCCTTCGATGCAATACCCCACTTGGGCATTATAGATAAGCTCACCAGCTTAAATATAAACCCCTGTGTCACTAGATGGATTGCAAACTGGCTCAATGACAGAACCCACATGGTTAGAATTGCCGGAGCCATGTCAGACTCCAAACCAGTTACAAGTGGTGTCCCACAAGGCTCAGTCCTGGGACCTCTCTTGTTCGGTATATATTTCTCAGAGGTACAGGCCAACACGGAAGGACTGTGGCTGACCAAGTTCACAGATGACTGCAAACTGGGCCATAATCGACTCTCCAGCCGACATAAGCATCCTCCAAAAGGGCCTCATAGAAACAGACAACTGGTGCCAGAGCCATGGCCTCAAGCTAAATGCCAAAAGTGTATAGTCATCCCCTTTGGCAAAACAAAGTGCCCACAAATTACCACATAGGTGGTAATCCATTAAGTACAGAAGAAGTAATTAGGGACCTGGGGACCCAAGTTGACAGCAATCTCTCATTTGACAACCACGTGGCCAAAGTGGTTAGAAAAACATTTTATATAGCCCACCTAATCATGAAGGGATTCACATCTAGATCAGGGGAGGTCATCGTGCCTCTTTACTCATCCCTCATCAGGCCCATAATTGAGTACAATGCCCCTTTTGGGATGTACCTTACCAGACACCTGCAGCAACTGGAAAGACCCCAAAAGTACCTCACCAAGAGGATCAAAGGGCTCAAACAGATGCCATATGCTGCCCAGTTAAAGAAACTCCAGCTCTACTCAGTGGCATACCGCCTGTTCAGAGGTGATCTGTGCCTGATGTATAAAGCCATGTCCAACCCGGAATTAATGGACATGCTGCACCTTAGAAAATCCAAATCCCATCGAGCTACGCACTCGAGAGACTTGAACCTCAGCACTGAAATAAATAGGACATGCTGGAGGGACAGATTCATAACCCAGAGGCTCCCTTCACTCTGGAATAAAATCCCAGTCCAGGTTAGGCAGAGTCCCTCATTGACTCTCTTCAAGAGGAATCTTGATGAGTGGATGGGAGATCGTAGGTTTACCCCAGGTATCACTTCTGTGTCACTGTTAGACAGAGGCACAGTATACTAACCTCGAAAAATGGCATAGCAAAATAAATTTAAAATGGGTGGCGGAAGCCAAACACATTCTGGCTAGGCTTATAAATGCCCTAGGGCAGATAGCCTAGTATGAACCTATGAACCTATTATTTAGAGTGGCTGACAAAAGTTAAAAGTATTGAAGAATAAGGTGTCTCACAGAACAAGAAGAGACACAAATGTAGGGTACAAAAATGAAAATAAGGGATTATCTATATAAAACGCAGGTGTTTGGAAAGATTGCTGTTAAACAGCTAATTGTTGATAATGACTCCATTTCACAAAAATGTTTAGCACAATGACTTATGCAAAGAAAATAGAAAGGTTTGTTGCCAAACGTAGGGAGCCTATAACAAGAAAAATAACCATGAATCCTCTAGATGCATTAGAGATATGTCAGAAATTTTGTGAAAATTTGTGTAAAACAGAGAAATGTATAAATAAAGAAATACCACAAATGGAAATATTTAAGGAAGACTTAATTATGTCAAGGCTAGAGGTAGATGAGGCTCAACAGCTAACAGTTAAGATAGCAAGACATGAGCTGAAATGGTGATGTATAATCAATCTTCAGGAAATTCTCCAGGAACAGATGGTGTTCCAGTGAAAGTTAGGAGGGAAGAAAGAAATTTGGCAGATTGTATTTAACAGCATTTTGATATTAGGGGAAGCACCAGCATATTGGAAGAAAGCTGTGGTTGCTATATTACCTAAAGACAGTAAAGACCCATCAGTCCTAACTTTATATAGATCCATTTCAATTTTAAACTATAATTATTAAGTGTTTATGTCTATACTATTTAAAAGAATGGCAAAGGTGTTAACAAAATTGATAGACATAAATCAATGTGGTTTTGTGGAGGGGAGGCAAACATTTGATAACATTAAAAGAACAATGATGCTCCAAAGGGAAGCAGAATGTATGAAAATATCACTTTTTAATGGGTTTGCTGGAGAGACATACATGAGCTGGGATTTTAATTAAGGCAGTGGAAACATTTACACAATAATAAAGTTAATTAATTTAATAAAAATATGAACAGATATAGCACATAAATAAATTAAGAGTATTTAATAAAACAAATTTGATTTAAAATATTCTTGTGAGATCATGAATTTTCTTGATATCTCTTTATATTGTGATGAGATTGGGCATTAAGCTGCTAGAATTTATAGAAAGGATACCAAGAAAAATATCTGTTTGCATCACCCTAGTATGCATTCAGGTTTTATTTTTAAGAATATTTTAAAAGGTCAGTTTTGTAGGTTATCTGGGTTATGTTCTGATAGAACAATTTTTGAAGTTACCTCCATGTGAATGACTTCTTAGTAAGGGGATACACTGTTAAAGAAGTGAATAAAGTAATTGATAAGGTTAAACAGCTTTGTGATGGTATAATAATAGGGTCTAACAGTGATTTTATTCCTTGTGTTATGACCTGTTCTAGTAATGTTACATCTGTCATAAGTGTTGTAAAAGAGAACTGGCCTATTTTAATGGCATCACTTGATATTAAACAGATTGTTGGTACTTCTCCTAGAGTAGTGTTCAAGAATAAATGGAATTTGAAACAATAATTATGCTCTAGAATGCCAGTTCCCTTAAATTTGGTCATTAGGGACCCCACTTTACAAATCTTGAGAGGCACTTATCTTTGTAAGAATTACAATTATTGTAATTATATAGATATGATTATTTTATACATACTTGTACTAAATACAGATATGAATTATATCATCATGCTGAATGTGACAGCATTAAGTTAGTTTATCTAGCTAAATGTACTGTGTGCCCTTCATTTTATATAGGTAAAAGAAGATTACGTGACACAATAGCCCAACAATTATATGATAGAAAAAAAATTAATATTTCCAGTGATTTGACTAAACATATTTTATCTAATGATATTGTTCATAATTTTAAGTTTTTGGTGTTGCAGTTGATCTATGTGGATGTTAGAAGAAGTTATAATTTAAATAGGACAGAGATCTGTGAATATGAATGGATTACCAGATTGAATGCTGTGCATGTTCCTGGCATTAATGAGTCCTGTCCTTTTAAACCTGTTTTAAAGAAAAAAGGTTTGCATCATTAATTGTAAGTTGATATTGAATAATTGTATTAATTAGAGTCCGTATGTATAAGATGCATATGTTGGAGTTTTTTAGATACCCGAGAAAGCATTTTTATGTGAAAGCTTGTAATTTCCTTTTTATTAACTTTATTTGTTGTGTGCTATATCCGTTTGTAGTTTTATTATTTGTCTTATTCGAACAGCTAGTTTTTTCCAGTGTTACTGTTTTTTGAGGTTAATTAGTATCATCAGGTTTAATTAGCTGTTCAGGAGACTGATGAACTGGCAGGGAATGGATGGGTGTGCCTATGCATGATGGGTGACTCCTCGCTGATACACTTGCTAAGGGGAGGTGTGGTTCAAAGAAGGGAGTTACCCTCTGATGTAATCATGAAGTGTGGGGTCAGTGAAAGGATATGTCATAAAAAACATCCCCACGATGGAAGCACAAACGAGCTGGGCCTTCAGGACCCCTCAGAATACACGAGTGGCCACAGAGAAAACAGAGTAAATCCAGGGGGATTGGAGTATAGCTGGTAGACTGGCATGGACATTGAGTACTGGGGACTGGGCCAGTAAACACGAGTTCTGATAATCAAGAAAAGTTGGCTTTATTTGAAGATATTATTTTTGTACCTGATCATTTCAGAAAAAGACATCTCCATTTTAACTCATCCAAAAGAAGAAAAAGGTTATTAGCTGCAGCAGTCAGCCTAGGTCCTTATTCTTGAAAAAAAAAGGAAATAAATTCATTCTTAATTGAAGAATCCTTACAAAATTAAGGATTTGTACTCAATGGTCTATCATACTGTTTACAGTCTAACATAAACATTATCATCTGGGCCAATGGCCTGATATTATAATGGGAAAATAATGCAGACTAAGAACCAAGTGATTGTGCTCCTTTGACATTAGTAGCTTGTCAATCCTAGGCTCAGAAAAAAATCTGGAGAGAGACAAGTAAATAACTCTTGGGGAGGGACCAGTATTCTCTGTTCCTACTGTCTCCAGGTATCATTCAATGTATTTTCCTAATATCAGCAAACAATACTGCTAGAGGCCCGAGTGGAACTTTCTTATAGGTTCATAGGTTGGTACTAGGCTATCGGCCCTAGGGCCTATACAAGCCTAGCCATAACAATTCCCTGGCTATTTCTTCCCACAGTATTTACTTCCCTGGTACCCTGTCTAGCAGGGCGACTGATGTGATCCGGGGTGAATTTCCTATCTCCCATCCAATCATCAAGGTTCCTTTTGAAGAGGGCCAAAGAGGCGCTCTGCTTGACACGTATGGGCAGTTTATTCCAGAGTCTGAGGAGTCGCTGGGTCAGGAACCTATGCCTCCAGCATGTTTTGTTCATTGTGATGACAAGGTTTAGATCCCTGGAGCGTGTGTCTCTGAGGGATTGGGATTTATTTAAGTGTAGCATGTTTAACAGCTCTGGGTTTGACATGGCCTTGCATGTTAAGCAGAGATCGCCTCTGAGTAGAAGATATGTGACAGAGTATAGGTGGAGTTTTTTTAGATGGTCAGCATAGAGCATCTGCTTTATGCCTGTGATTCTTTTAGTGAGGTATTTCTGCGGCTTTTCCAGTTGTTGCAGATGTCTTGAGAGGTACATACCAAACGGGGCATTGTATTCTATAATGGGTCTAATGAGGGATGAGTACAGTGGGACAATGACCTCCTTTTTCCTGGATGAAAAGCCCTTTGTGATGAGGTGTGCCACATAGAAGGATTTCCTGACTGTTGTGGCGATGTGGTTATCGAAGGTCCACCTGTGTCCCTAAGTCTCTTATCACACTTTCACTGTTTAGTGTACTGCCACCTATGTGGTAATTCACGGGTATATGTTTTTTCCTAAAGGGGATAACTATACATTTCTTGGCATTGAGCTTGAGCCCATGGCTCTGGCACCAAGCATCTGTTTCTGTAAGGCCCTCTTGTAGAATATCCACATCATTTGGGGATTCAATAATGGCGCCCAGTTTGCAGTCATCTGCGAACTTTGTTAGCCAGAGTTCCTTAGTGTTGGCCTGTACTTCAGAGAAGTAGATAGCAAACAAGAGGGGTCCCAGGACTGAACCCTGAGGTACTCCACTTGTCACTTGTCTGGAGCTGGATTTGGAGTCGGCTACTTTTACAGTGTGGGTTCTGTCAGTAAGCCAGTTGGCAACCCATCAAGTGATGTAGGGATTAATGCCCAGCTTAGTAAGTTTATCTATGATTCCAGAGTGGGGGATGGTGTCGAAGGCCTTGGCAAGATCCAGATAGGCAGTGTGGACCACCTTACCCTTGTCCACGGCTCTGGAGACTGATTTGAAGAAGTCAATCAGGTTCAGGAGACAAGATTGGCCCTTCATGAACCCAAACTGCGTGGGGTCCAGGGTTTGAAGGTTGCCAATGTCTTTGTTTATAAGTTCCATGATAATACGTTCCATGGCCTTGCTGATCAGGCTTATAAGACTGATGGGGCTGTAGTTCCCGGGATCCAATGTGGATCCCCCCTTGTGGAGTGGGATAACTGTAGCTGTGTGCCACTCAATGGGCACGAAGCCTGAGGTGAGGCCAAGATTAAACATGACACTTAGGTGAGATGTCAGTTAATTTTGTAGTTCATGTAGTACACAGCCTGGGATGTCATCTGGTCCCATGGATGCTGTATTCTTAGCTTTGGAGAGTGTGCTTTTTACCTGTGTTGCCATTATTACCAGAATTTGGCAATCTTTCGGTACTGAGATGGACCCTTTAGGGGGTGAGATGGGGGTGATGTTTGCACTGAATCGATCTGCCAAGATATTGGACTATCCTTGGGATCAGTATATTTAATGTCATTCTGTTGTAGCTCAGAGCAGATCTGAGCATTGCCATTTAGATTCTTGACATAGCTATAGAATGCCTTGTGGTTGTCTTTTGAATCTTTGGCAATTTTATTTTCGTAACTAGCTTTGGAGGACTTTATGAGGGATCTCAGCTTCTTACTGAGGCTGGTAAGGGAGTTTTTTGCATCTTGGGATTTTCCTCTTTTCTGCAACAGTTTCTTCCTTTTGTTGTAAAGTTTGTTTATGGCAAGGGACCACCAGAGTGGCTTCCTTTTTTTGGAGGAGAGCATCTTGCTTCTATTGGGGATGGCACGATTCATGCACTAGTGGATGTGCTCGTACAGTGCCTTAGTGTAGAATTCAGCAGTCGAACTTTCAGTTCCTGTCTGCATGGGTATCATGAAGTTTGTCACTTCTGACTTGAGTAGCATGAAGTTGGCTTTGAAGAAGTTTTTTTAGGGAGGTTTCCTTACTGGGGAGTGGGGTGGGATGTGGATGTCAAGGATGATTAGCTTATGGTCAGACCTGACCAATGAGGGGGTGACCATAGGTGTGGAACATTTATTTCCCATGTTGGTAATGACCAGGTCTAGGATATTGGAGCCCCTGGTGGGACTAAGGATTAGATGATCCAGGGCATTGGAATTTATGAATTCCAAGAACCGTTGGGCAAAGGTGTTGGTACAAGAGTAGTTTTCCCAGTTAATGGCAGGGTAGTTGAAATCACTCAGTATTAGGGTATTTGGTTGTATCTTAATATTTTCCAGTATGTTTAGAAAGGTGTAGTGAGACTCTTGGGGCATGGTGGGGGATCTGTAGCAAGCTACAATGTGGATTGCAATCTTACCTAGTGTTAGCTGCACCTGGAGAATTTCAGATACATTGTGTTGGGCAACTAGCCTGGTGTTGTGAATATCCTTGGTGAATATGGACACTCCTCTGCCTTTAATGTTTCAGTCCTGGTTTGGTAGCTGAAAAGTGTGGTAAGAGTTGTTGCCTGGTATTGCAGGGGTGCTCTCTGGAGCCTTGAACCAGGTCTCAGTTACTGCACAGATATCAATGCTCTCCATTTTTAGGAGTGCCTCAAGAGAGTCCATTTTGAGGTTTAGACTTCTAGCATTAAGTAGCATTACCTTCAGATTGTGCATGCTCAGTGTGAAACCTGTGCTCCAGTCCCACAAAATAGTCAGTCTATCTTGAAATGCAACCCATTCCTTGTGTATCCTTCTGGGTGAGTCTGTTTGTAAAGCCCAGTGAGGATAAACATTCAGAATAAAGATATTAAAGTCCTCCAAATAATCTTTCATTATTATATGCCTTCCCTCCCTATCCATCTATAGGCCAGTAAGTTGCAAGGGGATCCCTCCCCAAGCTGTATAACTATCCCTCTGCTACAGCCACCAGGGTAAGAAGATTGAACAACTGGGAAATCTGTTAATCTCAGCAGCTTTGAATGCTCTGTTTCAGAAAGATGTATTTCATACAGCAATACTAATGACATGACTACCTGGGCATTGCAAAAATCCATGACCTCTTAACTAGGTTAACTAACCGATTAACATTCAATGATCAAACAGTATACATGTTGATCCTTTAGTCATCATATTATGCAACCTTGTTAATTAAACATTATGACCAAACTGGCACTGTTAAAAGGCACACCTCTTTCACTGCATAATACTAGTCAGTCTTAGAAAAGTAAATAGAACATGTTTATTAATGACCTTGGGAATATCAAATCTCTCATAGGTAAAACTTCTTGCTTCCTCCAGGAATTCAGTACTGCATCACAAAGTAATTGAAGTAAACATTAACAGTACACTCAAACCAAATAATTACTGCTAACATTTATAACCCAGAAACTATATACAAATACAACTGGTGTCATCAACACAGGAGGACAAAAACCTCTATTAAGAGTAGCAAGAAGAATGAGCTCACATTGCCAAAATGATTCTATTAGGGGGAAAATAACTATTTTATGTTTCCATGTACTTCTTCCTTTTTCCAGCATCCCCCAGCCCATAGTAATATTCTTTTAACCATGACCTAATTACAACTAAGCATTATTACTTGCCTTATAGAGTCAAGAGAACCAACAGGAAAAATAGTAGAAGCTAATTGCCTAGCATAGCAAGCAAGTCTGACAGTGTAAAGCCTAGCTGATGAGAAAATCAAGGTGCTTAGTCTGTCTCAACAGGAATCAGCTGTTGAAGGATATACAACCCTTGTGCAGTAGCACTCCCATCTCAAAGGCTTCCAGTCCAGTCTGCCGGTCAGTACACAGACAGTAATTCTTGTCCATCAAAATAAGCATATATTTCTTGTGAGAGCTATGCAAGACTCCAGAACACTTATCAGGCAAATGCCAAAATGAACATGTGAAATATGAATGTGTGTGTGTGTGTGTGTGTGTGTGTGTGTGTGTGTGTGTGTGTGTGTGCATGCCTGCGTGTATGTGTGTGTGTGTGTGTGTGTGTGTGTGTGTGTGTGTGTGTGTGTATGTTTTATGTAAAATAGTTACTCCACTTAATGTTTCAGAGCTGGTGTAGGATATATAATTGTGCTGTGGAAAGAACTACATATAAGTAGGGAAATGGAAATATTTAATAATGTCTACATATGCATGTGCACACACACACACACACACACACACACACACACACACACACACACACACACACACACACACACACACACAGATATCCTTGTACTTGTTGCTGCAGTTACTACCATTTGTTCTTTTTTTCTGCCCACTAAGATTGGCTTTTTAAGAGTCAGTGTTAACAAGTGGAAAGGTGGCTGTAGTAAAGGATTTTAATAATGACTACAATTACTACCTTAAAAAAGTGGGCATTGCAATGGTGTCACCTTGTGGCATTATCTTTGCCAACTTGGCCATGGTAGGATGGGAAAAGAGATACATCCTGGGTAGTGCTTATGCCAATAATATTATTTTATATTTACGGTATTTGGATGATTTATTCATCCTATGGAATGGTAATCAACAAACGACAGATGAATTATTGGCTTACATCAATAGCACTGCACATTACTTACAATTTACTCACATGATTGGTGATAAGGAAATTAATTATTTAGATGTCAACCTCAGTAAGGACAGAAGGAATGGAAGGTTTATTGCTAAAATACATAGAAAACCTACTTATTCTAATTCTTTTCTGCATTTCACAAGCTCCATTCCTATGTCCAAAAGAAGGCGGTTGTAAAAGGGCAATTTACTTATAAGGGACAAATTTAAAGATGGGGGTAAGAATGATAGCAAGAAGAGGCAAAAATTTAAAAGCACTTCTTGAAATGGGTAGTCAGAAGAAAACACATGGGCAAGGAATGAAAAAATGTGGTTTGTGCAGTTTTTGTAAATTTATGCATCAAGGACAGTATGTGGAAATTAATGGTAACAAATATAAAATAGACCACAGGCTGAATTATAACTCCAAAGCAGTGGTTTATGTAGCTAGATGTAAGCAGTATCCCACTTACTACATAGGAAATACTACTAGAGCCCTAAAAGACAGGGTATATGAGCACCAATATGCTAAAAAGAAATCAAATTTAACTAATGCCCTCGCTAAGCATGTGCATATGTATAATGGTCATAGTTTTGAATTTTGTGGCATCCAGCAGGTAAATGAGCAGCTTAGAGGAGGGCTATGGATCTTGCATTTGGAAAAAGCTGAGTTAATGTGGCAGCTATCTTTATATTCTTATGTCTGGCCTGGGCTTAATGATTATTGTGCCATTAACAGCATACTAAAATTAAAAGCATTGCTCAGGTAGATTAAGGAATTTTAGCATTTGTATGTTTTGGTATCAATTTTTTAATCAATTTTCCTGCAGGCTGATTTTTGGTATGTAATAACTTTTAATCATTTTCAGTGAATGCAACAAATTTAATAATTAGTATCTATTTTGTAGATGTGAATGTGAAATGCAACTTTAAATTTGATTGTCGCATTTTAATAATGACATAATTTCCTTCTCAGGGGGGACATTTGAATGATATTTAACTAATTGCTTTGGTAACTAACTGTTTGGTCTGATGAAGTTTGTGAATCCACAAATGAAAAGCACTTCACCTTAATAAACAAAGAGCCTAGTCCGAGGTTTAGCTGTGTTTTTTGTTTCTTTTAACAAGTTTGTCTAGTCATTTATCATTTTTTGGTACATTAACCACTTTGCCAGCTGGTGACTCAGAAGTCATCATCATTATCATCACCAACCCCCTTTTGATGATGATGATGATGATGACTTCTGAGCTATTGCCCTGGCAAGATCACTCATGGAGATCTTGTCAGGGCAGAGGCTTGTGAGTGTCTTCTAATAAATGACTTTATTACTTCTACATTGAGATCCATTGTTGACAGTAACCTGTTAGTCCCAGAAGAGCACACAGCTGTCTTAATGTTGTGGGACATGGTGCAGCTTTCATTGCAGTAACATGTGACGGTAGAATTTGCCTAAAGCCTTCTGAAATAAGGTGACCTAATTATCGAACCTGTGATTTACATAACTACAATTTTCCTTTATTACCCTTAAATCCCACTTCTGCTAATTTAGTTAAAAGAAAACTAGTATCCTGCTTGCAGCAGTGAGAATTTGAAGCTAGAAGTAAATCGTCTACATACTATATTAGAGTAGAACCACATGGAAGATCAGTTTTATCTAATTGTTTTTTTCATTGCTGTAGAGAAAAGAGTAGGTGATTCTACATATCCCTGTGGCAAGCTTTTCCATGTATACTGTTGCCCTTTGTAGGTAAATGCAATCAAATACTGACTATTTGGATGCATTGGAATAGATAAGAAAGCAGAGGAAATGTCTGTCAATGAAAACATGAAGCAGTTGGTGGGATAGAACTTAATATTGCAACAGGGTTAGGAACTACAGGAAACATTGGGTGCTACTACAGCATTAACTACTGGTAAGTGTTGTACAACTCTATAAGTATTTTTTTCTGTTTTCCTGATGGGTAAGATTATTCCTTGCTGGAGTAGTGCAGAAATAACAGGTTAGATTCCTTTCTCTACCTCAGTCAACAAAATATATTGAACTACCATAGTTAGGCTCTCACAAAGTTTTAAAACTACTTTTACAAGTTCTGCATCTTTTATGAGCCCTACTTCATTTTCATGAGTAGTTTAAAAATATGGAGGGACTGTTTCCAGTCCTGAACCAGCACCATCTGTGTTTTGTTCCACTGTTACAAAAGTAAAAAGTGTATATTTATCTGTACAGTATCAATTGCATATACTTCCAATGGAGATGGTTCATTTGGAATGCCAAGGAAAACTCTTATCTGGATTACAGTAAATGGCACATCATAGTTTGCATAATAAATCTCTACCTAAAAGATTTAATGGTGCAGTATTACTACAATAAAGGCATGATGGTCTTCTGCCAAACTGATTTGGACAGGACTATGTTTAGGTTCTGTATAATCCAGAGGAACTCAGGACACTTCCATCCCAAAACAGTTTTAGTGGAAAGTGGGAGTTTTTCTACATTTGCTAAAATAATCATGGATCTAGTTGCTCCTGCGTCAACAAGAAAAGGAAGAGAAGAGTTACTGTAATATTAGCAAAAGGAGCTTCCTGGACAACTGGTACCAAAGGAAATAGCTGTGACTCATATTCTGGCCGTCCTAATGGTTTGGTTACCATGCTGGTGTCTGCCACTCGGTATTCCAAACTTGAGGGTGTCTTTTTCTTGTTGAGGTGCTTGTGCATTTGGCGTATTTGTTTGCGTAGAAATGGGCATTCATTTCACTATTGTCCAGCTTGTCCACAATTAATGTAATTAGGAAGATGTGTTTCATGCTGTGGGGCTTGTGGTGATGTAAGAAGGTAAACATTTTGATGATATTGCCTTGGGTGTTGAGACTGAAATAATCTAAATCTTCATCTTTCTCCATGATTCCTTTTCCACCTTCCCTGACTCAGTGAATCAGTATCAAATAGTTGAAGCTGAATGCTTACTCATATCCTTTGTTGTTCTTTTTCTTCTCTTACTATATTGCCTGCTACATATTGTGTTTCATTAATGATTTCATGAATGCTTAAACTTGGCCAGTTGAAGCAAACCTTTTTAATCTGTTCCTGTATTGGTGGTAACAAGCTTTCTATAAAGGCCGCAGACAGCCCACTGGATACCACTCCTTCTGTTGGTACTGGATGTCCAGAAAAAGTTTCAAACATATCTATCATGCTTTGTAAATATGTTTCAATGGATTCATTTTCTTTCTGTAAACTGGCTTAATTGTTGCCCTTTTAGGTGTTGGGGGCATGCTGTAGTGATAGTGTTTAATAGGTTATCCCTAGCAGTAAGAAATCCATAATCTATGTGCTTTGGAATGTTATCTGCTTTGTTATATTTTTCCCATATATTTCTAAAGATGTAAAGGAGTGTAGTGGCTTTTAAAATGGCCCTTATATTTTCAGGGTCTATATTATAAGATCGATGGTTGAAAACATCGAACATATGGTCGACACCATATGGTCGATGTCTTCAAACATCGACCTTATAAAAAGACAAAATAAAAAAAATAAAAAAATACCCTAACGGGTTTAAGCAGGGGGGCAAGCCCCCCCTGCACCCCCCACACTCCCCACTACTTAAATATACCAACTCCGAGACCGCACTACATTGCAGTAAATGGAAATTTCCCCTTACGGAGATTTCCATTTACACGCTCGAGATTCTGAGCGTTTGATATTCTCGTGCCGACAATGTCAGATTCAACATTGTTGGCTTTCGAGAATATAATATAGACCCTATTTTCAGTAGTAGGGTCCTGCAACTGTATATGTCCCTTTAATATTTTGGCATATTTGGCTGAATATGTTCACACTGGAATGAGAGAATCTACAATGGTTTGAAAATCTCCTGCAATCCATGTTCTTACTACCATTATGGTTGATTTTGCATCCCCATCACCCAGTTTGGCTTTGTTAAGGGCAGATCATGCCTCCTAAACCTGGTGGACTTCTTTGAGACAGTTACCACGGCTTTAGGCGAGGGGAAAGGAGGTCCACACAACCTACCTAGACCTCGCAAAGGCTTTCGACACCATTCCCCATTGTAGTATTATAGACAAGCTCACCTGAACATAAACCCCTACGTCATGAGATGGGTTGCCAGTTGGCTCATGGATAGAACCCACACAGTGAGAGTTGCAGACTCTAGTTCCGACTCTAAACCAGTTACAAATGGCATCCCCCAGTGCTCAGTCCTGGGACCCCTCCTGTTCGGTATATACTTCTCAGAGGTACAGGCAAGCACAGGAGGACTATGGCTGACCAAGTTCACAGACGACTGCAAACCAGGGGCCATAATTGACTCTCCAGCTGATACAGACATCCTCCAGAAGGGTCTCACTGAGACGGATACCTGGTGTCAAAACATGGCCTCAAGCTAAATGCCAAAAAGTGCATAGTCATCCCGTTTGGAAAAAGCAAAGTACCCGCGAACTACCAAATACGTGGTAGTCCCCTAAATACAGAAAATGTAATAAGGGAATTGGGGACCCAAGTAGACAGTAATCTCTCCTTTGATAATCATATTGCTAAGGTGGTTAGAAAATCCTTTTATGTGGCCCACCTAATCACAAAAGGGTTCGCATCTAGAACAAAAAAGGTTATTGTACCCCTCTACTCATCACTCATCAGACCCATCATAGAGTACAACGCCCCATTTGGGATGTACCTTACAAGACACCTGCAACAGCTGGAAAGACCACAGAAGTACCTCACCAAGAGGATTACTGGCCTCAAACATATGCCCTATGCAGCCCGACTGAAGAAACTCTAGCTGCACTCGGTTGCATACCGCTTACAAAGAGGTGATCTTTGCCTGACATACAAGGCCATATCCAACCCAGAATTGATGGACATGCTCCACCTAAAAAAAAACAAATCCCAAGAGCCACACGCTCTAGGTATCTAAACATCACCACAACAAAAATAGGACATGCTGGAGGGATAGATTCCTGTCCCAGAGACTCCCCATGCTTTGGAACAGGATTCCAATCTACATTAGGCAGAGCCCCTCATTAACACTCTTCAAGAGAAACCTTGATGAGTGGATGGGAAACAGAAAATTTACCCTGGGGATCACTGCAGTGGCTCTGCTGGACAGAGGCACAGAGAACTAATGGCTCTGCTGGACCGAGGCACAGGGAACTAATCTAAGGGGGCGGCGAAAGCCAACACATTCTGGCTAGGCTTATAGATGCCCTCAGGCAGATAGCCTAGTACTTACCTATGAACCTATATAGATGTATAGATATAGATATATATAGATACACATGTATATATATATATATATATATATATATATATATGTATATATGTATATATTCAATATAATCTATTAATTACCTTGGGCAAATATTTTTTTTTATATAGTACTTAGAATCATATTTTAATGTTGTTTGGATTGCTGGAGTTACTAAACATCTGCATAGTGCTTTAAGTAAACAATTGTATATTTTGAAAGAACTACTCTTGTCATAGCTTGATACACTGAGTTACAGTAAATACTTTGTTTTTTATGTGCGTACTCTGTTCTTTTCTGTTCTCTTCTTTACACTCTTATTATCTCCCTTTTCTTTATTTTTATATCTTTTCTAAAAGCTATTATATTAATTTAAAGTTTTTTTAAAGTACAATTTTAACTTCATTACTAATTATTAAAAGTGGGGGGAAGAGGGGAGGGAGGAATGTTATTAGTTTTGAATATGTTATATGCTTTATTTCAGCTTGACTGATTTGGAGTTCAATAATGGTGAGCCTAGTTGAAGATGTGTGCTTTTCCAAGATGTGTGCTTTTCCTTACTTTCATTTGATTTTTCTAGGTGGTTTGGTGTTTCTGATTATATTTGGGTGTGGGGGGGGGGGGTGATTCACACTGCTTGTTTTAAATCATTTGAACTCTTTGTTTTAGTAGAATGGGAACAGATTTGTCAGTTTTCAGTAATATGGATGTTAAATATGAAGAGGAGCTTTATTTGAGGAGATTGAGATAACTTATGTGCTGCAAAGTTAAACACAGTTGCTCATTTGCCTGTTTCTTGTATTGTGAATGAACGAACAGTAGCAGTTAAATGTTCTTGCATGGTGCACAAAGGCTTTTACAGTTGAGAATTAAATGAAGCTCGAGCACTTACTTTTAGATGAAGCTTCAACTTTCACAACTATCCTAGTTTTCCTGCTAAGGTTGCAAGTCTGTTTATGAAGGCTTGAATGTTAAGTGAATGAAGACAGGCAATGAATTGTGTGACCATTATGTGTGACATCGCACATTAAAGAGGCAGTAGTCAAACTTATTAGCTTAAAGGGACCAAATTCAATTTTCATATATCTTCATTTTTTTGTTAGTAATAAACAGTTATTTACTTGTGGTAAGCACACGATACACTGTTAGGACTGCTGAAGCTTGGGGAAATTATTAGTTTTGAGCCCTTTTTTTAAGTAGAAGCTGTACGATTGCACCTAGTGTAGAATTATCATAATCGGGCTTCCTGTAGTTTCTGTAAGCATAGAGGAACTAGGGTGCTGCTGTATCCTATGTTTGGGCAACACCATGCCTCTCAAATGTGCAGATTTTCGCAGAGTGTCCAGATTTTTGCCACATGTTTTTGTTTTAGTCTGTTATAATAAAGGTTGTGGTTTTCTGGTGAATTATTGGCAAATGATTAAAGATTTAAGTTAAAAAGTGATGACAGACATTTGGATTTTGGATTTCACACTCTTTAGAGGATGTATGATAATGCAAAACCTGTTTTTTCTGTCAACTTTTTAATTTGTAAGAGCAATGTTTTAAACAATGTCCCTTTTTTTGGCCTTTGCATCCATACTGTTTGTGGCTTTGTCTGGATTTCTTGCAATGGGAGGTTGAGAGGTATGGGTAACAGTTTTTAGTTAGGGTACTTCAGTAGAAACCTCTGGTTGGGAGGTCACATCTTCAGTTAATCAAATAATATTTTGAGGAGGCACAGATTTTAAAAGGCTCTCATCCACTTCCTTACTCTATTTCTGTGGAGTTTTTCTACAATATGTTTAAGAATGCAGGATACTAGTTACATTTATTTGCCAGATGTGCACCATTGAGTTAGGGGAGGAAGTAATATGGGCTCAGCAAATATACAAGTGCAGGTTGGACACTAAAAGTTAGAAAGGGGGCTGAAAATGTAGTTTAGGTAGTGACATTCCAGACAGTTGTACTTATACCTACACAAAATAAAGCGGACCATAACTAACACAGATGTTACTATCTATTGAACTGTAACCCAAGTACCAGCCATTGCTTACTTCCAGTATAGCAAGAAGTTTTTGTTCAGTAGTATTTGTTCATTTTAATAATTTCTAAGTATGTTAAAACTAGTTTAAGATTACCACCTTGTACTCATAACATTTACTGAGAGGATAAAGTATACAGCCACGAGATAATTTCAACGAAAATGAAACTAATTAGGTGTGGGGAGGCAAACTAGTTCAACTGTGTCCATGAGTAAAGACCCCACTAGTTCTCAGGAACCTCCTTTCAAAGAATAATTCATGGTATTGGTACATGCTGGAGCTTATACACAAGTTATCAGTCACTCCATAACTTGCTACTGGGGTTAGTAATTAATTTGTAACGTTCCTCCAATAAATTGAGAGATGGCATGATATCTGTAGTTTTATACATCACCTGTTTGTTAATTTGGTAGTCTTGATTCATATAAGGTGGGGGATGAGGGATTTGGTTAAATATATTTACCACACTTTGGTATTTGGGAAGCTCAGTTGTACTTTTACTGGCCTCAGCATCTTCAGTTAAATGAAATACCAGATAAAATACTACCATTATTTTCTTTGTCATTGAATGTCATTTTAGTTGTGATTCAGGATACTCACTTTAGGCCAATATTTTTAAAAAATAGGGACTCATGTTCCCTTAATAATCTATGTATTTTTTGCAGACTCATGTTACAGAATTTAGAGTCACTATATCTGATGATTGTGAGACTTTACTGCTTATTCTAATGGTCATGTTGTTGTTGTTGTCTTTCGGCTTTTCCCGGTTAGGAGTCGCCACAGCGGAACTCCGGTCCGCTAATGATTGGCAGTAGATTTTCACGAACGCCGAGGTGCCAGCTCGACGTTCAACCCTCAACGAAGGCATGCCCATTTATGCTTGTCTTTCGAACGCCCACCCAACCGGGGAGAGGACATGCAGACTCCACACAGAAGGCACTTCCTGCACTCCAACCGAGAATCGAACAGCAGAACCTCTTGCTGTGAGGCAACAACGCTACCGATGCACCACCGCGGAAGATCCTTATTCTAATGGCCATATAAACTTAAAATTAGAATTCTCTACCATCCCTCTAAGGGCTGGAAACATTGAAAAGAGTATGTATAATAGTATAGCAATACATTCAGAAAAGATAAATTTATTTTTATTCATATGGGGAGACAGAAAAATAATATTGTACTATGAATAAGAATATACAAGGATGTTCTTACTGAACTATAACCTAAACATTTTGAAATGTTATTGTGTATTACAATGTTAGTTAATAGTAAACAATACATCATTTTTAATAGTTAGACTTGGATTTTTTTCTTCTTTAGTTTGAGTAGATGGGTAGGTTAGTTTGGATGGTTTCAATATTCAAACTAGGAGTGCTAGACTCCATGAAGGGTAAGAAGGTTAAAATAACTTTTTGTTTAAATTTTAATATGATTTCCTGTTTTCTATTGGAGTCTACACTTTTTGTTAATGTGTATATGTTTAATATTAGTAACATATTCAGATTCACAATGAACAATGGACAGAGTAAATTACATAAAAGTGGTACATTAATAATAATGCATTTGAGAGTTAGAAAATATTTGTTTATTTGTCGTATACATTCATTGCACAATTAAAGTGTATATTCATTAATATTAATGGTCTAAATAATGGTTGCAAGAGAGGTAATTTAAATATGTTTTTAAATTTATTTGCATCACAAATTATTTTCCAAGAAAGTAATTTATTACAAGATGATTTAAATAGGCTCAACACAAAAAAAATTACAGTATTAAGTAGTTCTCAGTACAAACAGAAAAAGAAAGGAGTAGCTGTTTTATGGAGAAACTCTTTACCCACACCCAATATAATAAGCACTTGCAAGACCAGGCAGGAGGAGAAGGCAACTACACACACCACAATACCAGTCTCACATAACTCAACCACACCACTGAATCAAACACATAAACACACTAAGACATACTCGGAGGCTCTGAGTAAAAATTTACCTAAACAGCAGAGGCCTCCAAAGCAGACACCCAAGCAACTGCAAACTCAATACACCACACAAACAACACATAAACAACAAAATCAGTGTGCAAAGCAGTCACTGCCCTTAAGGCCAAATACAACACCAAACATACTTGTCATAGGTGACTCCATAGTCAGACACACTGACGTCCCGCTCACCAGACTGAGTAAGGAGAAGGTCACAGTAAGCTGCCTGTCGGGCGCTAGAATCCGCCACATAACACAAGCACTCAGGTCTCTCAACAGCAGGTACAAGTACGACTCAGTCATTGTCCACGCTGGTGTCAACGACCTGAGGCGCACCTCCTTGGACTACATGAAAAGAGACATTGAGGAGCTCTCTGATTATGTAGCCCAGGCAGGTATGACCCTGACCTTGAGCAGTATCCTACCTTCACCTAGAATGATGCCACAATACAGTGATAAGATGATCAGCTTTAATAATTGGCTTAAATTCTGGTGTCATTCAAAGGGGATCCAATGTCTGTCTGCCTGGGATGACATGCTGGACAAGCCACGCTGCTGCAAGGGACGGCTTGCACCTGTCACCCTAGGCTTCCGGATATTGGCAAAGGCTCTTGCCACCCCATAGTGCCTTTTTAGGCAAGGCTCAAATTCTAAACCTACCACCCTAGAACACAAAAAGTAAAAAACTAAGGGTAATGCTGCTCAATGCCAGAAGTCTCAATCTCAAGATGCACGCACTCGAGGCCCTTCTCAGTATGGAGAACATCGATGTCTGTGCTGTGACAGAAACCTGGTTCAAGGCTCCTGAGAGCACCCCAGCACTAGCAGGTTTCACCTCATATCATGCGTTCCGCCCCAAAATCCGGACAACACCAAGAAAGGAGGGGGGGTCCATATTCATAAAGGACACCCACACCTCAAGGTTGGTGGCAACGCACGATGCATCGGAGACCATCCAGGTGCAATTAACCATAGGCAAGACTGCTCTGCAATTTGTAGCATGTTACAGGCCACCCTCTCAAACTCAGGAACCTCACATGGCCTTCCTGAAAACAATGGAGGGGATAAATGTATCTCCAAACACCATCATACTAGGTGACTTCAACTACCCTAATATAGACTGGGAACACTACTCAAGCCCAAACACTCTAGCCCAAAGGTTCCTGGAGTTCATAAACTCAAATGCCATGGAACAACTAGTCACCATCCCCACAAGAGGAGAAAACATACTTGATCTCATCATCACGAACATGGGATCACAATGTTCAACACCGGATGTATACCCCTCACTGGTGAGATCAGATCATAAACTAATCTCGCTGGAGGTCCTCATCCCGCCCCACCTGAAACAAAAAGACCACAGTGAAAAACTTCTCAAAAGCCGACTTCACACTTCTAAAAACTAGTGTGGTCTCCTTTAAGGCCCCTGAGCCAGTGGTAAACATTACTCAAACCGCTGAATCACTTACAAATGCCTTCTACCAGCACCTACAGGACTGCATGGATCAGGCAATCCCAAACAAAACTAAGACTCTTTGTACCAAAGGCAAGCGTCCAGTCTGGTGGACCCCAGCCATAAACAAGCTCTACAACAAAAGGAGGAAGCTACTACAAGATAGAGCAAAATCCTTGAAAGGTAAGACACCCTTGATCATTATAAGTAAAAACTAAGAGCTCTCATAAAATCATCCAAGGCAAATTTTGAGAGAAAAATCGCCAAGGATTCAAAAGACAATCATAAGGCCTTCTTTAGCTATGTTAGAAACCTAGGAGGAAACTCCCAGATATGCTCAGAATTAGTTCAAAATGATGTGAAGATTACTGAACCTACACACATTGCCAACATACTGGCTGACAGGTTCAGTGCAAACTTCTCCCCTCCCCAAAGGAGAGATATCTATACCAGAGGATTGTAGCCCCCCAAACATCTCCAACGCCCAGGTGAGAACTGCTCTCTCCAAAGCAAAAAACACAGCATCCATGGGACCGGATGGTGTCCCCGGCTGTGTGCTCCATGAACTCAATGAGGAATTAAACCCGCAGTTAGGACAGCTGTTTAATCTTAGCCTCACCTCAGGATATGTACCCAAGGAGTGGCGCATGGCGACTGTGGTCCCACTTCACAAGGGCAGTGCCTCCACCGACCCTGGAAATTACCGTCCCATTAGCTTGACAAGCCTTATCTGCAAAGCCATGGAGAGGATCATAATGGAACTCATAAATAAAGACATAGGGAACTTGCAGACTTTGGATCCAACCCAGTTTGGCTTTGTCAAAGGCAGATCATGCCTTTTAAACTTGGTTGACTTTCGAGACAGTCACCAAGGCCATTGATGAGGGAAAGGCAGTCCATACAGCCTACCTTGACCTGGCAAAGGCCTTCGACACAATACCCCACTCAGGTATCATCAAAAAACTCATCAGCTTGAATGTAAACCCATACATCACAAGATGGGTTGCAAACTGGCTAAGTGACAGAACCCACAGGGTCAGAGTTGCTGGAGCCATGTCAGACTCAAAGCCTGTCACAAGTGGTGTCCCACAGGGCTCAGTCCTGGGTCCACTCTTGTTCGGCATCTACTTTTCTGAAGTACAAGCAAACACAGGAGGGTTATGGCTGACAAAGTTTGCAGATGACTGCAAACTGGGCCATAGTCGAAAACACATCTGACACAGATATCCTTCAGAAGGGCCTCACAGAAACGGATAACTGGTGCCAGAGCCATGGCCTAAAGTTAAATGCCAAGAAATGCATAGTCATACCCTTCGGGAAAAACAAGGTTACCCCTAGCTACCATATAGGTGGCAATCCACTGAGCACAGAAGAAGTCATCAGGGATCTGGGGACCCAGGTTGACAGTAGCCTTCGTTTGACACTCATGTTGCTAAAGTAGTTAGGAAAACCTTCTACATTGCCCACCTGATCATGAAGGGATTCACATCTAGATCAAGGGAGGTCATCGCCCCTGTACTCATCACTCATTAGACCTATGATTGAGTACAATGCCCCATTTGGAATGTATCTGACCAGACACCTGCAGCAGCTGGAAAGGCCCCAAAAGTTCCTCACCAAAAGGATAAAGGGTCTCAAAAATATGTCTTATGCTGCCCGACTGAAAGAACTCCAGCTCTATTCAGTCTCATACCGCTTGCTCAGAGGTGACCTGTGCCTGACATATAAGGCCATGTCAAACCCTGATTTGATGAATATGCTTCACCTCAAAAAATCTAGATCCCTCACAACCACAAGGGCGCGAGACTTAAACCTTGACATGGTTATTAATAGAACATGCTGGAGGGACAGATTCATCACCCAGAGACTCCCTATGCTGTGGAACAAAATCCCGGTACATGTGAGGCAGAGCACCTCGCTGGCCTTGTTCAAGAGGAATCTTGACCAATGGATGGGTGTTCGCAGATATACCCCAGGGATTACTTCAGTGTCACTGCTTGACAGAGGCACAGCAAAATAATAGGCATAGTTTTATTCAAACTAAAGGGGTGGCGAAAGCCAAATAACTATGGGCTAGGCTTATAAATGCCCTTGGGCAGATAGCCTAGTATGAACCTATGAACCTATGAACCTATAATGATGATAAAGGCATGTTTTGTTAATACAAATTGTAATGCCTGTGCACTGAGCCAACAATCAAGGAGCCTTAATCATCACAACTAACACCAGTGAGGGGCTTCCATATAGGGAAAGGATAATAAATACACACACAGTAAAGTACAATTTCCCTTAAGAGCACACAGAGATCACAGTCAGTCTGGGGCTGGTTTCTCCCTTTCTCTCCAGGTCCCCAGTAAGACTCCCCACTGGCACAGTTCTAGGATCCAGATCTCAGCCTAGTGGGCAAGCTAAAAACTTCAGCACCCTCTCTGTCCAACCAGTGTTTCATGTCCCTGCCCAAATAGCTGACACACACACACTTTGAGATAAGAGTTATATACAACCACACCGACACTCCTGGGGAAGGCTGGCACAGGTTATCCAGCTATGCCCCTTTTACCCAGACTATATGGTAGTATCACTTGCCACCACCCACTAATATTTATCAGCTACTAAAAGGCTCTTATGAAAGGGTGTCCAATTATACTGTGCAATATTATTATTCAAATGGTAAATGCAACTGAACAGTCAAGGCTTATTGGAGTGGCTTGGCCAGCATCACTAAATACATGCAATGTACTCTTAGAGCTTAAATTATCTCTACACAAAACAGCCACAGTTGAAAGGTTTTAAAATATTTAATAATAAATAATAAAAACACAAGACAATACTTTGTACTGCACAGTGCTAGTCAAGAGTTCAGAGATCACAGGAAAATGGTTAGAATAATACAGTAAAATAGTTCAGACATCAATACAGAAAAAACCTGATCTAATCTTCCTAGTTCCTAGCTATATCTGAGAGAAAACACAGTTCTAAAATAAACTTACATGTAGAACACAGGCAGAGTGCTGGTGAGTTGGATGTTCTCAAGAAAAATGTTAAAATGCTGTCATTCTTTCTGTCCTTAAATTGATAACACAGAACCCCTGATTCATTTCAGATTACATAATTTCTTTCTGATTCCTAGGCTAACAGAAACTCAGAGGTTAATAGCCCCTTTGATCTTGCAGCTGGTCAGGAAGTCAGAGCAATAAAATAAATTATACATGTAAATCTAGCCATTAACTCTGGCCTCAAAACAATAGGCAGAATGCCTCCCTCTAGACATCTCAGCTCTGATTTTTAGATCAAACAATTTCACAATGCTTGACTTATCAGCTTTCTTACAGCAGGGTGCACTGTTGTTACGTTTTTTTCAGTTCAGCATCCAATGCAGTCTTTTCACACTTAAGAGAATAAGCCTGTAAATGACAGAATTATCTACAAAATTCTATCTGGCTATACTGGCAGCCTTTACCTATCTTCACACAAATCTATATACCTTTATTAATGTTTACTGGATACCTGGTATTGGTGTTAAAATAATTAAATACAAATTAGAATAGATAGTGCAACTCTCAAAAGGTTATATTGCTTTGGCAGGGGACTTTAATTGTATACTAAAAGATGAAGACTCTAATGCTACTAGAAAAAGAATATCACCCACAGCAAAGGCATTGATAAAGTTCATAGACACTTTTCAAATTAAAGAAATTAATGAATCTTTGGACCCAAATTCCCTTTTATATACTCATTATTCACATAATGCTACAGCGGTAGCATTGTTACCTCACAGCAAGAGGTTTTCCTGTTCAATTCTCGGTTTGGCTTGGGAGTGCTTTCTGTGTGGAGTCTGCATGTCCTCCCCATGGTTGGGTAGCGTTTGAAAGACATGCGTGCATAAAAGGGCGTGTCTTCATTGAAGGTTGGGCGTCGAGCTGGCACATCGGCATTTCGTAAAAATATACTGCCAATCATTAGCGGACCGGGGTTCTGCTGTGTCGACCCCTTACTGGGAAAAAAGACAAAAGACAAACATACTCATTATTCACATAGATATGGAACTCAGTCAAGAATTGATAGAGTATATATATCTAATAATGTAATATGTAGATTGAGTAAAGATAGTGTCATGTCCACTCTCAGATCATAATTCAATAACTTTTGAAATTGTATTAAACACTAATAACAAAATTCCCATAAAAAGGATACTAGCATATCTAACCAATTTAAAGGATTTTAAATATTTTTTCAATAAAGAGATTCAAACCTTTATTGAAATTAATTACACAGTGGATATATCTCAGATTTATGTACAAGATGCCCTAAAAGCATATTTAAATGCTAAAATAAATAATTGATATGCTCTTAAGAAAAAACAATGGGATAGAGATATAATAGACCTACAGGAAAAAAAAGCTATAAATTAAAACAGACCAGTCAAAAAGGACAAGACAATGTGATAAAAGATTAATGAGTTTAAAAAAGTATTTAGAAATCTTAAATCATGAAACTATGATACATTCAGAGAAGATTAAATTAATTAACTATTCTATAAACCCTATATCAAATATATAAATTATCATGCAGAACAAAAATGCTTATTACATTTAATGATATTAAAGAAATGTATTCTTCTGAAAGTAAGAAAAAAGTAACTGATGTAGGTGAATTTTTAAAAATATTTAGAAATCACTTTAGTAAAGTTAATCAAGATAATCCAACAATGAATTCTTAAGAAGTAATTAAATCTTTTATTAAAAGTTACACTAAAATAGGTTGACTGAAGACAGAAAATTTTAATAATAGATAAAGCCATATTATTTTCTGAACTTAAAAATCAAATTAATAAACTAAAACCCAACAAGACACCTGGTAATGATGGAATTATATCAGAATTATATAACATATTACTTAAAGAAGCTTTATATATTGCACATAAGGTCTTTCTAATAGTTAAAATTTTAACAAATGTCACTCCATCCTGGAAATATACAGTTATTTCTCCACTTCTGAAGGCAGATAAAAAAACAATAAAGTGTTCCTCATATAGACCAATTTTGCTTTTAAATATTGATTGTTAATTATTTATGTCTATACATGCTACTAGATTACAACATTTTTTGCCATACCTGATTAATAATGACCAAGCTGGATTTATAATAAATAGGAATACTTATGATAACATCAAAAGAATATAAACCATTATAGATTTTGCAGATAATAAAAAAGACAGTTTAACATTGTTAAGCTTAGATATAAATAGTGCTTTTGATACAGTAAATTGGAAATATTTATTACTGGTTTTACAGGAGTATAATTTCTCAACTTCTTTTTCACAACTAGTTAATTTACTTTATCAGAATTCTTGGGCTTACATAAAAAATTGAATCTTATATATCAGAGTCAATCCTGATTACTAAAGGCATGAAACAGGGTTGTCCGCTTTCACCACTATTTTTTACCTTAATCGTGGAATCATTTGCAAACTATATAAGATTGAGAATAGATGTTAAGGGTATAAAATATTATTTGCTGATGATATTCTTCTGACTTTAAATTACAACAAAAAATTCTTAAGGCTGTATTTAATGCAATAAAAACCTTTCAGAAAAAAATCTGGACTTACTTTTATTGAAAAGAAAACAAAAATGTTACTTATAAATGCAAATATTAACGATATGGAAGAAATATTTTCTAAATATGTAGAAGGAGATAAAAAAATTACATATCTTGGAATAACTGTAAAAAAAAAGCATTAGAAATGCCATAGAAGAGAATTATAAAAATAATTTAGCTACTATTAATGATTTTATTGTTAAATGTAATACGTCTTCTTTTACCATGGAAGAGAGGCTTTCTTTAATAAAAAATATTATTTTACCAAAGGTTTTGTATATAATACAATCCCTTTCACTACCTCCACCCAAAAAAGTATTAAATAATTTATTTCTCTAATTCTTAAATTTCTTTGGTATCCTAAACAATTAAGATTGGTGTTAAAACATTATGTAAGAGACTGGTACCTAGGTGGTATTGGCTTGCCAAAAATAGAATTATATTCATTATCATCAATTATAAAAACAATCTCCTTATAGTTAAATAAAAACTACAATGCTAAATGGAAGGATCTATAAGAAAACATATGTAATGAAATCAAACCAGATAACCTACACACAACAAAGTATGGTAAATAATACGTTTTTGTGGATGTTATATATTAGAAAATAGAAATATAATGATTAAATCTTCTTATATTTCTTTAATGATAATGACTTTTAACATTTTTATTTACAAAAATCCAGGATATAAGGCTTGTTTTTTTTTTTTTTTTGTTCTCTATGGCATATGCACAAAATAATATATGTATTTTTAATTTAGATAATATGAAACATTTTAAGACAAATAATGTGATATATTGGTATCAACTGATGGCTGGAGAAAAATTACAAACTATAAAATATATAATTTCTAAATTTAATCTAAGCAAAGATATATGGTTAAATATACAAAATTGTGGATATTTTGTGGAAAATAAGATTACTTTAATGCAAACATCAATAAAAAATACTGTGCTAAAATTCATTGATTTGTTAATAATTTTAACAAATCAGGAAATAATTAAAAAAGGACTTTTATCCAGAGTATATAAAGTTATCAGAAATACAGCAGAACATCTTACTGAAAGCTACTGGGATTATTTCAAAACTATAAATAATTATTATCCATTCAAAGAGGATAAAAAATACATATTGACATCTTCAAAACAAACTGCATCTTCAATAAAGTGAAGACTGTTTACATGGAAATTTATGCATAAAATCTTCATAACTCCATGTAGAATGGAATTAATGTATAAGAAAAAAAGTGTTTGTTGGAGATGTAAGACAAATGATACAGCAGACTGGCAGAATATGCTTTTATTGTAAAATTATTAAACCATTCTGGGAAAATATTAATGCTTTTTGTAGGCTTTATTTACTGATAAATTCATCTTAACCAAATCATTAATTTTATTCAACACACTAATACCTGCCTGTATAAGGAAAGTGAACTATTCACTTCTATAGAGTATACTTATCAATCGCAATGAAAGTAATTACCAAGAATTGGAAGAATGGACAGACTCAGATGAAAGAATTCATAAATATTGCAACTAACATTTGTCACTATGAACATCTAACAATCAAGATGAGAACAACCAGAATTACTACTTCTTATAAAATGTGGATGAAATTTAAAGAACCGCTAAATAAACAGCTGCAACTATGTTAATAACACAAATTTTTTAAATGATTTTATTAATATTTAGAGATTTATACTCCTTTGTAAATAGTCTTTTTTTAAGTTAGGGTTTACTTTGCTTGTTTAATGTTTTATTTCTATATATATTCTATATGTCAAAATGTGTTATTTATTTAGTAAAATTGGAAAACAAAGAAACAAACAGTCTCGCCACGAATCCTAGTAAATCCACAAGGAAGGCAGTTGCATAAAAACAGAGCGATTTTATTAAAATCAATAAAAATATTTAAAAATATCAGAAATTGTGTAATTAATTGTTTAATTCTTTTCTGAGTGTTTGCTTTGCCCATGTGACTTGTATTTGTCCCAAGTCTATGTTTTTGATATAATTGTTTTCCTTTTTTGGCTTTTCTGACTAACATTTGGTCTGAGTGTGTCATGACCAGTTGCTGTCTTTGTTGTCTAAATCTTGTATTATAACTTGATTAATGGAGATGGCTTGAAATACTAAAAGTAACCTGGGATGTATCTGAGGAAGTAGTTGTTCTTGGTTCAGAAAGCTAAACCTCTGCCTGCCCCTTTAGAGAAGGAAGTAGGGGAGAAGGAATCAGAGGCCAGTCATCATTAGAAGATTGTGGTTGATTAATTGTTAATTTTTCTAGCTGTCATAAGGGATATAGACTCCAGGAACAGGGCTTTTCTTTTGTGCATTTCTGTAATGTGTTTACTGCTATTCTATTAGCTGCCTACAGCTGAGATTTCAATCTAGTTGAATTGTATTTTAAACTTCTAACTATGGATGCCTTTTCTTTATTTTTAGATTATTCTTGCCAGTCATTAAAAGCTAACCAACAACAGGCTAGTGCTTTATTTCCTTTCTGTTTCAAATTTTTTTAAAGATTTTCTAATATTTTCTTTTCAAAATGTTCCTCTGGGAGCAGCAGTGTGCTATCATTTTTAGTGAGCTCAGACCATTTTGCCAAATAATTACAGCTGTCTCGAACATTTTTATTAGACATATGCCTGACTGTAATCCCAAACTCTGGCACTTTTAATATACCTACATTGGCATCCATTGCAATACACATTCACATAACAACATAGATAGATATGCAACTATGATTACAAACCCACCATCATATTTGTAAGGAATCCTGTCTGTTTCTTAATTATTTTTCTTTGTGATTAAAACTCACTCTTCTACATTATAAGGATAATGTTATGACGGGTCTATATTAAAAGTTTGAAGTCTGAATACGTCAAATCTCATATAATCGACATCATATGAGTGACGTTTTCAAACATCAAACATTTCAGCGGAGATCACTGTAGGAAATTCTTCCCTTCACTTCAATGTAGTGCGATCTCGGAGTTCGTATATTTAAGTAGCGGGGGGTGTGGGAGGTGCAGGGGAGCTTGCCCCCTGCATAGAGTGTTCAGGTAGTTTTTTTTATTTTTACTGAGTTTACATTTTCAATTTGATGTTTGAAAACTTTGCTCATGTGAAGTCGACCATATAAGATTCAAAGTTTTTAGACTTTGAACTTTTAATATAGACCCCTTATGACAAGGATACTCGAGTCCTTGTTACATTATGACTTAATTCCACTCTCATTCAATCAAAAAGAACTTTGTTTATTTTATTTAAATAATCACTTTCATCCAGTTTCCCCACTCTCATACAATTTAACCCACTCACATATAATTGTTTCCAGTATAGAGGTTGTTGATAAAGCTTACCTGCAGAGAGCCCAAACTCTGCTGAAGGTGAGAAAAATTAAAATTATGTATTGATACAACAGAAATGTACCTGACAGAAAACGTGTCACAAATGGGCCCAGTGGCAATCTCTGCAGCAATGCACTACACTTCGAAAATTCAGAGACTTCATGGACCAAACTGTTAAGGTAACAAAATAACTTCAGGCAACTCAGTTCAGCAGAAAAGAATAGTCTTGTTTATTGCAGAGAACACATGTATGTGAAAGACTATGCAATCAAGGCCCTGTCTTCCAGAACCATAAGAAGCTTTGTACTTTTATAGTATTTTTGACTAAATGCAGTAATACAGTAATTATTACGCTACAGCCACTGACCAATTAGAAATAAACACCTTTGCATTATTTTTGCTAAGGCTCTCCTGACTCTGTATCTGTACCTTTCCATGTTAAAAGAAACAAAAAACACAGCTAAACCTCGGACTAGACTCTTTGTTTATTAAGGTGGGGTGCTGTTCATTTGTGGATTCACAAACTTCATCAGACCAAATATGAGCACCAATATGCTATTAAGAAATCTAATTTAACTAATGCCCTCGCCAAGCATATGCATATCTATAATCGTCATAGTTTTGAATTTTGTGGTATCCAGCAGGTAAATGAGCAGCTTAGAGGAGGGCCATGGATCTTACATTTGGAAAAAGCTGAGTTAATGTGGCAGCTATCTTTATATTCTTATGTCTGGTCTGGGCTTAATGATTATTGTGCCATTAACAGCATACTAAAATTAAAAGCATTGGTCAGGTAGATTAAGAAATTTTAGCATTTGTCTGTTTTGGTATCAATTTTTTAATCAATTTTTCTGTAGGCTGATTTTTTTGGTATGTAATAATTTTTAATAACTTTCAGTGAATGTAACAAATTTAGTAATTATTGTCTGTTTTGTAGATGTGAATGTGAAATGCAACTTTAAATTTGATTGTCATATTTTAAAGTGGTTAATGTCTTTGCCTCCCATGCAGAAGGTACAAGGTTCATTCCTGGCCTCCAGCCAATGCCTGTATGGAGTTTGCATGTTCTCCATTGGTGTCTCTGGGGTTCCTCTCACTTACCAAAAACATACTGAGTGTTTTCACCCCAGACTCATCCAAGAATGGAAATGTGGGCAGCAACACAGACTCTAGATGCTTCATAGACCAACTGCTTTGGGCATCAACTGTGGTACACACTATCCTCAAGATAGGAGTACATGGATCACAGACTGAAAGCTGTGTCAGAGCTAGCCGCTCAACAGTGTGAAAATTGTCTCAAGGTGATTTGGTCATGCTGACTAATATTGCCAAAAATTGGGCATGGGTATTTGACAGTGATAAGTGGGTTGTAGACCCAGCCTACTCCAACCTGTACCAGGGACTCATACAAATAGCAGGAGGGATGCATGTGCTCCTAATGGGCAGTGAGTACCCACCATAAATCCTAGCAACCCTGGATCAATAAGCTACTGGCAGGCCAGTGTCCAGTTGCCCAACTTGGGTTACCTGGGATAGTTCTTTTGAAAAAAAGCTGGACATTCAACCAATCTACCTGCCACACATGGACTAAGAATTGCTACACTTAATGTAGATTCACTGAAAGGATGCAGCTTGGAAGTGGATGACATGATGGTACGGAGGAGGCTGGACATCCTATGTATTCAGAAGACAAGATGGAAGGGGCAGTGCAGAAATGCCTTTTGGCTTAGGATCCAGAATCTACTACACAGTAAGAGAATAGACTGGCAATAGTGTAGGAATTGGGGGGAGAGGCATCAGAAGACAGTGAGGGAGCTCATCAGAATTAATGATATACTTATGGCAATCAGACTCCAGTGCAAGGATAGGGCACTATTCATAATCTCAGATTATGCCTCACAGCAAGGTTGTGATGGTGAGGAAATGAGTGCATTCAGACAGCAGTTGCAGGACTTACTAAATAAACCAGGACAACATTAACTGGCGTTGATAATGGGTGATCTGAATGCACATATCAGGACAGACAGAACAGGATATGAGGGCTGCCTTGGGCTACATGGGTTGCGCAACAGGAATAAAAAAGGAGAGGCCATTCTAGACTTCTATCTGTCAAATGGCTTGATAGTGGCCAATATATAGAGTATATAGGCATAATATAAATAGTGAAAAATATATAAATGAATGCTAAAATATACTCTTAGCAAGGTGCATGCATTAGCACATGTACTCATTGGTATCAAGTCAGATGCATTTTATATATATATTTTTTATAGATATATTTTATATATTTTTCTATGCATGTTTTAACAGAATTATTAGCTT
Organism: Protopterus annectens; assembly: GCF_019279795.1. NCBI lineage: Eukaryota > Metazoa > Chordata > Ceratodontiformes > Protopteridae > Protopterus > Protopterus annectens. The sequence goes on along the minus strand of NC_056737.1, from coordinate 1,807,258,642 downwards.
GGATAAGGAATGTGTGATATATGATATTCTTATGGCATTATTTAGTTTTATATTTTTTATTCTGCATTAGCAACTGTGTTTCTCTTTAATTAACAGCGATTAGGGTAATTGCCTGCATCATCATGTGACTGTTTCAAGTATTTAAGGAAGTGTGGAATTTCAACAGTTGTCTGATGAAGGGGTTGATCCCTGAAAGTGCTAACCTGTGTACTGTTTGTACTGTTCTACTTAAATAAATCTCCTAGCTGTGGTACTGTCGGTTTCTTTACGTTTGTAGTTCCTATTTTCCACTGACAGTTTTGTGCCTAGAGAGGACTCTGTGCATCCACTAGTCCGAGGTTTAGCTGTGTTTTTTGTTTCTTTTAACAAGTTTGCCTTTCTATGTTAGGCAAAAGTTCCCAATTCCATAACAGAGCTTTTTACTCTAGCCGTACTGGCATTTTCATTTTGGCAGGAAATAAATAATCAGAAGCAGACTAAAACTGTCAGGAATCCATTTTGAAATGAAACATACTTCAGATTAGAATATTCATTAAACATTTTCCCTTCTCTTATACTTCTTCTTTCACACTTAGTAGAGTCTACCATTCCTAAGCAAAAACATAGTTTCATCATTCATAGGTTCATAGGTCAATGCTTGGTTGGTTGATGCATATAATCATTAGTAGCCTAGCCACAATATCCTAAAATATAGGTACCCATTGACATGACTAATCTATACCTAGTTTTGACCTCTTTCATTGAGAGCTTGAGGAGCCAGACCTGGGGTGTATTTATGACTGACCAACCTTTCTTCTAGGTTATGCTTAAAGAAGGTCATGGAGTTTTAGATCCAGAGGAAGTCTATTCCAGAAAAGAAGGCGTCTATGAGATAAATATCTTGCCAGAAGGTTCTATTTATGTTTCAGTGGAAATGAATATGTCTTGGGTGGGTATTTAGGGTATTAGTTTTGCAGATGAGCATTAGGTCACATAAATTTTCATCCTTTGAGGCTCTGTAAGCTAGACAGAGTTCACCTCTCACGAGTCTGTAGGAAACAGATAAGAGAGAGAGCACTTTAAGACAGTCTGGGCAGCTCAAGGAAGACATGTCCTTGATTATTTTAGTGAGGAAGTACTGTGGTCTCTCAGCTGGGTCATATGCTTAGGCAGGTACATATCAAAAGGACTATTATTCTCTATTATGGGCCTTATAAGGGAGGAATGGAAAAGAGTGATAACTTCCTTGGATCTGGAAAAATACCCCTTGTGATCACTTTGGCAAGATAAAAGAATTTCCTAACAAAAGTGGATACATCGTAATCAAATGATGGTTCATTGTCAACAAATGCAACCAATTCCCTAATGGCTGAGTCAACTTTTAAAGGAGTGCCACCTCTATACCTTTCAACTGTACAGATTTTCACAGAATCTCCAAATTTTTGCCTCATATTTTTGGTGTGTTCCTCATAAATGTTGTGGTTTTCTGACAAATCATTGAAGACTGAAGTCACTAAATAATGACAGACATTTGAGTTTCAGACTTTATACTCTTCAGAAAATACATAATATTGCAAAACCTGTTATTCTACCAACTTTCCAAGTTTACACGAGCAATATTTAAATGCTGTCCCTATTTTTGGGACTTTGTCTCACCATTCTTTCTGGCTTTGTCCAGAATTCTTGCACTGAGAGTTTGAGAGGTATGGCCACCTCTGTGGTAGGTGCATGGGTGACTAATTTTGCCAAAAGAGACAATATTACATTTCTTGGCATTTGGTTTTAGGCTGTAGTCTAGGTACCATATATCGGTGCATGTTAGTCCCTCTTGAGGAATTTGGAAGTCATATGAGGAGTTAATGACTGCTCCAAGTTTGTAGTCATCTGTAAGCTCAACCAATCACAGGCCTTTGATGCCAGCCCTGACTTCAGAGACGTAAATGCTAAAAAAGAAGTGGTCCTAGGCTCAATCTCTTGGGGCAAAGCTGGTAACAATCTTTTTGAAGAGAGCATGCTTCCCACACTGATAGACTGGATTCTGTTAGTTAGCCAGCTTGCTATCCAGTGGGTAACATAGGGGTTTACATTTAGTTGGATTAGTTTGTTAATAATGTCCAGACGTGGGATGACATCAAAGGTCTTGGTGAGGCCCAGGTAGGAACTGGACCAATTTACCCAGGTCTATTGCATCAGTGACTTATACAAAGAGACACCAGGTTTGGGAGGTAGGATCTGCTTTTAACAAACTCCAACCTGGTTTGGGCCTAGGGCTTGTAAACTGCCTACATCTTTGTTAAGAAGTTGCATAAAGGAGATAGGGGATGTCATAATGATTAAGGTGTTTACCTCATAGACACAAAGTACAAGGTTTGATTCTTACCTTTGAAAGCAAAATTGGCTAGGTGTAAAATGACCACAAGGGCAACTACCCTAGTACTTACATACTGATATTGTATTTTTTTTACTGTGGGGGAGAGTTTGGCATAATGGTTAAGGTTTTCACCTTATAGACACAAAGTACAGGGTTTGATTATGATCTTGGGTTACTGGCTAGGCTTGAAATGACCATTCAGGGCAGTTAGCCTAGTATTCACCTGTGATCTATGATGTGTTTCATTGCTTTGCAGATATGGCTAGTAAGAGTTTTCGGTCTATAATTTCCTTGAGCTGTAGTGGATCCCCCTTGTAAAGCAGGATGACTACCACAGTTCCCATTTTTGTTGCAGGAATCCAGTGGAGATGTTGAGGTTGAATAGACTTAGCAATGAATGTGCCAGACAGTGTCTGGTGCTGACTAGAAGGCAGCCTGGCACATTATCAGGACCCATGCAATAACTGTTTTTGGCCTTGGAGAGAGGATTTAGGACCTTCTTGAGGTGATCAGATGGGGAGGGGTATAACTGTATCAATAAAATGGGGAAATTAGGGAGAGATGGGGGATTAAAGTCGTAGCTGAACTTGTCTGCATATATATTATTTATTTTATTTATTTGACATTTGTTTACTGGGAAAGTCCGACTAGGCCAGAAAGTGTCCATCTTCAGCAGAGGCCTGGGGAGAAAAGCTCCACAATCAAAAACTTTCCAAAATAAAGTGCAGATAGTTTAAATCACAAAGTATCATGTTATATTACAAAACATCAAGTACAAATATTTTAAATCACAAAGTATCCCATTACACTAGAAAACATAACAGTGAAAAAAGCTGTAATGAGAAAAACATGATAGAACATATGTTTCATAGTAGAGTGTAATGAAAAACAATAACAAGTTGGAGAAAATATGTCAGGAAAAACTCAATAGTCATATTATTTGTTATATGGATTACTATGTGATAAATGAGACCTGAGACCATTCTAATAAGATATTTGAAGAGATAGTAAATATTGCATGATTAGAGACAGTGAGGGGATATTGAGTGATGTCTTAGTATGAGAGCTGATGTTCATATTATGGTTATAGAAGGAAGAAGGATGGAGAGATGGCGATTATACGAAGAGTTCAGGGAAGGCTGTCTTCAGGTAGCTTAGGTGAGTAGGGAGGAAATTAAAGAGGTAGAGGAAAGGTATGTATTGAGGAAGTGGATAAGGTATGGTAGTGGGAAAAACAAAAAGGGAGTGGAGTAGGAGACTGGAGAGGGTTGTGAAGTGTGCTTTAAGTTGAAGGGGTGAGTGAAGTAAAGCAAGTAGGTTCAGCCAGGACTGGCACAGGAGGAGGTCTAAGATTTTGTGAAGTATTCTTTTAGGGAGCATTTAAAGGTGAGTAGGTTAGTTCTTGTCATTAGAGGTAAGAAGTTCTATTTTTTGCCACTGAGTACAGGTATAGGCTTTGTCCAAGGGATTTATTTGGTTTACTTATGGTGAAAAATTGTATGCCTTCTTAGCTAAGAGCTCATTTTGGAAAATATATGTTGATTAAAGGGGTAAGAGCTGGGCAGGCTAATGGTTTGTGTATAATTTTATGTATTGTTATAAGGTGAATGTAGAAGAGGTGGAGTGGGAGTCCTAGTCAGCTAAGGGTATGCAGAGCTAAGCAGTGATATGTAAAGGAGGATGCATTAGTAGCAAACTTGACAATTTTGTTGTAGCAGCTTTTAAGTTTTGTTTTATGGAGGATAGTAAATTAGTTAGAATTGGTGCTCCATAGAGTAGGATGGGAAGATGTTAGGTTCTAGCTAGAGTAATTTTTGTGGGTGTGCTCAAAAAATGTTTGCTTCTGTATAGCATGCCCAGTTTTTGGTGGGTTTTCTTGATATTGTTTTGGATGTGGAGGTCAAATTTAAGATTATCATATGACACCTAATAGTTTGGTATGGTGTACTAAGTCAATTTCAGTGCCAGTAGGGGTGTGAGTTTTGGGGGTAAAGTGGAAGAGTTTTTTTTGGGCGGGGGGGGGGGTTGAGTAGGAGCTGTGCTCTTGTAAGCTGGTTTCAATGGAGATGACAGCTTGCTCAGTGATTTCTTAGAGGTGAGTTAAGGTGTTTGAAGAGCAGATGATGGTAGAGTCATCTGCATATTCAATCAATGTGCCTTCACAAGAAGATATGTGTAGGTTATTGATACAAATATTGAATAGTAGAGAGTCAAGGATGGATCCTTGTGGGACTCCTGTGGTGAGAAGGCATGCAGAGATGGATCCTTGCTATTTTAGAGTTATTGCCTGTTGGCAAGATGGCTAGAGAACCACTGAATAGATAGAGAGGCTAGACCCCAGGTTGGAAAGCTAATTGAGGAATTTATTGTGAGAGACCATGTTGAAGGCTTTTGACAGATATAGAAATACTTCAGATACAAGTTTATTAGAGATGAAAGCTAATACTGCAGATACAAGTTTATTAGAGTTGGAAGCTTTATTGATAGTGTCTATAAATGATAGTAATACAGTGGAGGTCCTGTGGTCTGGCTGAAATCCATGTTCCGTATTGGTGATTAGCTTATTCTGTAAGAGATAGAGGCTAAATTGTTGATGTGTACATCTTTCCAGAATTTTAGAGAGGGGAGACAGGATGGCTATGGATGGAAATTTGTAATGTCAGTGGAATTACCTCCTTTACGTAAGGGGATAATATGCACCAGTTTCCACAAGTTAAGGACACAGGATTCTGTTATTGATCTATTAATAACAATTCTGATTGGGTATGCTATTGCATTGGCAGCTAGATTTAGGTGTTCTGGGGGAAGGTTGTTGGCTGAGGAGAAACAAGATTTTAGTTTACGTAAAAGGTTTTTTGTGAGAGTTATAGAAACTGGTTGAAAGGTAAAGTGGGTGGAGTTGTCTGTGTGTGTGTATATTGGAGAGGTTGCAGATAGGTGAGTTTTGTGAAAGAAATGTGCTAGGGTCTAAGGTAGGGGAAGTTGACTGTGTGGAAAGTGGTATGTTAGGTGAGTTTGAGGTTAAGTAGGCTATACATTCTATGAAGTATGCATTGAAACAGGTAGTTGTTTGAAGAGAGGGACTGTCAGGGTATGGGCTGGCATCCTTTTTTGTTCCTGGGCTAATGAGAGAGGATATGGAGGACCATAATTTTTTAGGGTTGTTTTTATGGATATCTTGTAGCTGAGTATAATAAGACTTTTTTTTATCTCTGTTAACTTGTTTCTTGACTTGGTTTTGTAGCTGTCTGAATAGTTGCCAATTTTTATCATTTTTATTCTTTTGCCAGTTAATCCATACTTTGTCTCTGTCTTTCATAAGGAATTTGCATTGCTTGGTGAGCCATGTGGCATGACTTTTTTTAATTCTTTTTGTACGCTGTGAGGCTAATGTGTTAAGAATGTTAACTATATCCACAAGAGATGAGTAAGTGTTGTTGTTGTTATATATTATCTCTAAGCGTTGCTGGGCATTACCCATTACTTCTAAGGTTCCAGGCATAGCTCAATAAGGCTTTGTGGTTGTCCTTATCAGAGTAGCAATTCTCAGTACTTACTTTTGAAGGACTTGGTTTTGTTTCTGAGTTCTTTGTTGGTCTTTTTGAGTTCATCTCTAGATTATGGAGCATTAAATTTGCATTTTAGGCTATGTGTTTCTTCCTTTAATTCTATAATTTGTTTATACTAGTGTTTCACAATAAGGATTTATTCCTGAATTTGGCATTGTATTTGTGTATTATTAGAACAGATACCTGGATGTATACTTTCACGTGGGCATAGAAATTATCCCCAAATGTGACAGCATGTGAGATGGGGTTACCAAGGTGAAGAGAGCATATACGTTTTATCAGGACATCAGTTAGCTGGATTAGCTTTGCTTTAGAATACTCTCTAATGACAGGGGGTTTTGTGGTACATCAGGTTTTACTCTTACAGTGAGTGTTACTGAAAGATGGTCAGATGTACTCAATGATGTGGTAATTGTAGGTGTTGAGCATGGGGTAGCAGCACTGGTAAAAATCAGGTCTGATATTTTGAACCCCTAGTTGGGACTTGAACAATATGAGCTATGGAGCTAGCATTAATGAAGTCTAGGAATCTCTGTGTACATTTAGTTGAGGTGGTATAGATTTCCCAGTTAATGGAGGGATAGTTGAAGTCTCTGAGGAGAATGGTATTAGACTCAATAAAGAGGGATCTTAGTTTGTTTGGATATGCTTCATGGGCAGCGAGTGACATACAGTGGGGTATGGTAGTTGTCTTTGCCATGAAGTGATTTGTTTCTGAGAAACAATTTGCTCTTATGTATTGATATATTGCAAAGTAAACACCCATTTTCCTTGCATAATGGAATTCTTTCATAAATTTCCTTTGGATACATTCAAATGATAAGTTACCCTTGTTATAGCAATCAGTCAAGCAGGAAATATTGATTGTCCTTTCCCATATAATATAAAAAACAGGGAACTGTCTTCAACAATCAGACTGATGAATGAGACAGACTTCTTAGTCAAGAGTTCTGAGGAGCTAGAAGATATACATTTATAAATAAAACCAGTAATGCTGGAAGTCCTGCTTTTCATTTTTTTTCACCATTTTTGAAGCAAAGTTTGTTGTTTATTAATGCACCTAGGTCCTTAATAAGTGTTAGCTATTGTCGCTATTGCTATGTCCAGTAACATAGGATTAGGAACGCTAGTTTTCACATCTGTGTAGTAGATCAGATCATGTTTGTTGTGATTCAAATTAAGACCATGTTCTGTTGACCAGTTTTAAAACTGTTGTCAGGTAACTGCTAAGTGAGACAATGTCACTTTCTTCAGTTATATAATACTGTCAGTTTTAATATTTTCTGCATACTTTTATACCCAATGTTTAGGTGATGTAGAAAAAAGAGAAATCAATATTAAAAAATGGTCCCAAAACTGACCTCCATCATTCTAATATTAATTAAAAATATCTAAAGTATTTTGTGTTCTTGGTTTTCAGTTAACTACCATAATTTCTGTTGTTTACTATGCCATAGTTTTCTTTTGTTCTCTTTTTTTTTCCTGAACAGAAGGTACAAAAATGAATTCATCTGTGCCACCAGTGTCTTAGACTGAAGTAGTTTATATCTAGAACATTTTACTACAGTAAATATATGCAAGGCCTGCTGCCGTCCTGCATGCAGCTGTCTTGCCCAATATGTTCTTAGCTCCATTAGTAGGCATAAAGTGTAGCTGAGATGTGGACACAGGCAGTACTCTTCTCTTGTTTTTCCATAACTTGTATTACACTTAGTGAAGGACACTTTCTTCGTCTCATGATAAAGTAAACCCTTTTAACCTCTTAACGATATACCACCAGCCTTATTTGTCATGGGTAAACAGAATAAATATAAAAAAGTATCTTTCTTTGTTATATGTGTGAGCCTTAGGTGCATTCAGTGCAGGCATACGTTTTTGTATCGCTGTAGCTTTATACAATAATGAAAATTCTGAGGTGACTAATACAAGTCTTATAATCAGAGACTTCCAACAATGTAAACTTTAATCAGTTTGCTTATCATAGCTCATCAAATAAAAAGTACTAGAGGTTAAAGGTTTTCAGTAACCTTTTAGAGTCACTCACTAAATATTTAGATACCTCCATTTAGGCTCAGAGCCTTACTAAAATAGGAATGGCTGTTAACATTCACAGACATAGCATTTTCCAATAAAGTCAACTTCATCTTTAGTTTTGTGTAGGTGCCTTTTACAAAGATTATCACAAAACCTTGTTAATAATGCTAAAAACACATGCACACAATAAACAGTACAAATAAACTCAAAAGAAATTAAAACTGCAAAGACAAATGGTAAAGAAAATGTGCCAGTATTGATTATAACAATCAAACAAAAGTGAATAATGAACACATGCACTCCAAATATGTTTGATGGAGTTGTCATCAGTTCTGAGACATGCTTTTTTGGCCAGAAAATAAAGTAAATTGAATGAGTGTCATGTTCTTATCACCGTACTGCAGGTGGAGAGTGTATCGGCAGGCTTGTGTGGCAAATTTCTGACAGTTTATCACAAAAGTCTGGCTGCACTGAATGGATAAGCTTCTTTATCTAGTGACAGTTCATGACATTGTAATTGGGAGCTTGAGTACAACACTGAAAGCATACATAATGATGCATATGGTAAATCCAAGAAAAGACTTACATCAATAATATTTAAAGCAACTTCAAGACCTGTAAATAAAACTGGACCGAACACTGGTTATATCTCATGTTCTTTATTAAGACATTTTGCTATGAAATGTTTTCTCAACAAATCATTTTTCCCAGGAGTGACATTAAAAAACATTCTGTTGATTCAAGGTAGTGAGCAGCACAAAATACTTGAATGACATTAAATTATTAGCTTTAAGGCCTAAGGGCTTTAGTTTCCTACCATTTAGTAGATCTATTAAAAACAGTGTGCGTGTGTGTGTGTGTGTGTGTGTGTGTGTGTGTGTGTGTGTTTATAGCAGAAAGCAAACTGGTCTAATGTTCCGTTTAGGATAACTTAGTACTATCGAAAGAGAGAAGTTAAATGCTAGGGTTCACATCACAGTATTTCTCACTTACCACAGCATGAACTCATATCCTGTGTTGCAGCAGCATGAAAATGATCTTGCCAGCTCTCTATGCTATAACTACATTTGTGCAACCTACAAAAAGTGCTGCTGAACAGATTCATACTTTTATGCCTCAAAGTAGACATCATATATTTGTACAGCTGGTTTGAAACACAAGAAAAAAAAAAAAAATATATATATATATATATATGTGTTATATAAAGTGTTTTTAGAGTTCCTGTGATCGGCTGACTAGCTGACTAGCTGGTTGTTTTTCTATTATTGGATTTTGTTTCAACCAGTTCTGGAAATCTGCTTGTGTTTGGTTTTGGATGTATGCAAAGAACTTAAATGCCTGAACTACCTGGTACATTAAACTTTTACCAAGATTGCTGGCTGTTTCCCAAGAAAAACTAAAATATTTTACATGAGTGAGCAATTCAATCTATAAATCACTTACTGTTAGCTTTGAGAAATGTGACAACTCCGTGAAGTCTGTTGCACTTGTGTCTTTTGCTTGGGTTATATTTGAAGGGGCATCTTATGCCCAAATGCTGTTTTGTTTAGCTCCCTCTTGTTATTCTGTGAGTGGGATTGCACTGAGAGAGAGAGCAAACCAAATGGAAAAACACAGCTTAAAGTGCATTTTGATCTTTATCCAAGTCAGTGCAATCTTAGAGTTAGTATGCATACATAAGGAGAGTATGTGGGTGCAGGAGGCTTGATCCCTTGCTAAAGTGCTTATTTGATTTTTTTCTTGTTCTTTTTCTTTATATATATATATATATATATATATATATATATATATATATATATATATATATATTGCTCTTTGCAGGTCACAAGTTATTAGGTCATGCATGCCTGAGAAGTGGACAAGGAACAGTGAAGACAGCCAGTGGGTTTTAGATGTCTGGCTTATCTGCTGACAGGGTTATCCAGGGATACATACTTGTCACAGAACTAATCAAATCATATACTTCCATGGCAACTTCATTCCACTTGCTGTATAACACCTCAAAGGCGAAAAGGCAGCAGAAATGTCCTTAGGCAGGAGGAATGACAGTGTGAAGACCCATTTCACTTCTAACTAGGATTCAGAGCTACATCGGTATGCCAGTCATAGGCACACTTCTGAATCTGGTGCTACAAAATTTGGGAAAGATTGAAGTGACAGCCTCGTAGCCTGATTTGGGGAAATATCACATTAGGCATGATATGGTTTACTTTCTTAAATCTGTCTGTGGTAACATAGACAGGCTGCAGTGTTACCCCAATACACTCTGATCCAAACAACAGTTTTATCAGCACATTATTGTGGACTGATAGGCAGCAGCAGGAGCAGGAAGTGCATACCTGTAGTTTGCTCTGTGAACAACCATACCAAGCATGCATACATGCTGGCAAATGGTGGTAGGGGTGGAAAAGGTCTCATCCACCAGCAAGCTTGGTGATATTTGACAGGACCTGAATGCTTTCTTTACTGTTGTTCACATATATCCTGGCTTTTCTGTCACAGACCATCGGCTGTCTTGAGTATAACAGTGCTGTTGTTGAAGCCCGTATCCTGTTCAGTGATGACTGAGATACTGCTAATGGGTTTCAGGGTCAAAGATCCTAAGTCTCTTATGTCTGATTGGCTGATGCAGAGGACTTTTATGTGGAACATGTAGTAGTATCATGGTGAAAGTGCTGGCTGGAGAGTGCTAATGATTACAACAGAGATCTTATTACTAATGGTTGCCTCCTTCATTTCACTGTACTGCCTCTGCAATCTGTTTTCTTCAGTGTGGACAGCACCAATATTTTTCCCCATCAAGTCTTGTCCTGATGGTAAAAGTTGTCATCGTCAGTAATGAATGTGAGCATTTCCATCTCAGATGATGCCATGGGGTGTCTTGTCCTGATGAGTTCTAGTGTAGTCACCTTTACGTCTTTCTGGTGTTCCACTCCCAATCTCTTCCTTCTGCCTGTGTCCATATTCTCTGCTGTATTTCTATAACTGCTGACAGCCTGCATTTTAAAGTGCCAGTAATGCAGCACACTGCATTTGTGTAGAGGGATGATCGATGCAGTCCTCCTTTCCCTAGGGACAAAGCCTGTCTTGAGGCTTTGGTTGAGTAGAGATTTTAGTGGATCTGACAGGTCATGTTTTAAGTTCTTCAGTCTAAGTTTTTATGCACTCATCCCAAACCTGATGCAGCAGCTATAGCTTTAGTTAATTCTACTGCTGTTAAACATTTGGTTAATTCCAATTCTACTGTTTCTGACTGTAGAATAACAGGTGTGCTGTACCTTTAAGAAGCGTTTCCAAGATCTGTGTGTGCAGATAAATACCAAGCATGTGTTAGCTTCAGTGCCATTTTGAAGGTGCAGCCAAAGTACTAACATATATGTGCATTATAGCTAGCTTGTTTATAAGTCATTTATGATGTGTTTGTATACAATAAAGCTGCTTGAACAAGAACCCACGATGCTCGCCTGTTTTATCCTGACCTGGCGAGCGACATGGTGTCAGAACTGAGATGGCAAAGGCTATTCTTCAGAACCATGAGATGCAGATGTAATGGCGAAGGCAAACTAAAAGAACAGAGAGCAAAAAAGGGCCAGAAACAAGTCAAAGGTAAAGAGAACTCACATGAATGATTTATTTATTAAAAGCGGTAAAATGAGCATTATAAGGGCACAAAACATATTGTTAACGAAACAAATAGCACAGAAATGTTTATTAAGCAAATGAGAAATATAAAAGAGCTCATTGATCAAACAAAATGTTTGAAACCGAGTTAATTGATAAAATGAGCATCAGAAAAGTACATAAAGGGTTCAGAATAACCTCAGAATTGTAAAATGTGCATGTTTAAAGTAAAACAAGCATATTTAAAGTGAAACGAGCATATTTAGAGTTAAAACAAGCACAAGAAAGTATAATGGACATAAAAAGAAATTAAATGAGCAAAACGAATATAACAAAAGGTCATAAAGGGCACATTGAGTATAAGTAAAGCAAAGGTGACTGTATGCATTTTGGCAAATTACTGTGTTTTGGCACGAATTGACTGAAGCCTTGAAAAGCATAACTAGAGTTGTTCGAAGTATTTCAAAGTGTGTAAAAGTGGTTACAGTGTGTGTTTATTACTGTCCATTTATTCAGAAGTCCATTTATTCAGAAGAGTTTGTTGTGTGCGAAGTGCAACTATTTCGTGAAGTACAGTCAAGTATAGCCATTTCAAAAGTTTCTTGAGCCTAAGTGTGTCTGTTTGCAGAGTGCCACCATTACAGATTATCTCTTGCACTATACAGAGTTGTTTGACAAAGTGCAGCCGCCATTTTGGGGAAATTCCAGTGTGCTGTGTACTGTTTATTCGCAAAGTGCAGTTATTTTGAGGTGTTTCTCATTCTGAGCGTCTTCTGCCCAATACATTCGTAAATTGCAATTACTTGGAGACAATACATTTGCAAATTGCCATTACTTTGAAGCAGTTTATTTGCAGAGTGCAGTTACTTTGAAACAATTTATTCACAAGGTGCAATTGCTTCGAGACAGTTCATTTGTAAAGTGCCATTACTTCACGATAGTTTACTCGCAAAGTATAGTTACTTCAAAATGTTTCTTTCCCTCAGTTGCTATTGCCCAGTTTATTCGCACTGTATAGTTGTTCAAAATGTTTCTTAAAATGATGATAAATTACTTTGGCAGTAAAATTATGATAAATGGCTTTGGCATTAAAGCAATTAGAAGATAAAAGGCTTGTAGAGTAAAATAATGATGATAAATGACTTTAGCATTAAAACCAGTACAAGACAAATGGCTTGTATAGCAAAGGAATTTCAAGGCAAGTGGTTTTTACAGTATAGAGATTTCAAAGTATTACAGTGTCCAGAAAGCTTATTTTGTGAAATTCAGTTATACAAAGGCTTGTTGTGTTGTTACAAGTAATGGCATAAATTTCAAGCACATGAATATGTGTATGTACAAGTGTGTGTGTTTGTGCATATTTGCAAGAGTCTTCACTGAGCTATGTCATTATGACAGATGGATTTCTTAGGCCACAGCCACTTGTATTTGATCAGAATATTGCAGAGAATTGGAGAATATTTGAGCAAGAATATGAAGCGTTTTGTACTGTCCGGATCAATGGTAAATCCACCAGCTTAAAGAAGACACTGGTTCAAAGTGTAACATCATGTCTGCAGATAATTTTGCAAGGTCAGAGCTGGTAAACAACTAAATGTGTCTAGTTGTGTGAAACTTGTTGCTTATGGAGGTAAAGAAATTCAAACCGAAGGCTCAGTAGTGGTTTCATGTTATGTGGCCAAGAACTGTTATAGTCTATTGTTCTATGTGGTTCGAAGACCTGTGCAGTCATTGTTGGGTTTCAGAGACAGTCTGAAAATTAATCTGCTTTCTTTTACCAAAGAAGTTCATCAGATAAGCACATGTCCTAGTTTCACCTTCACTAGCACTATTTTTCCAGAGTATGCTGATGTTTTCGAGAACAAGTTGGGCAAACTTCCAGTTGTGTATTCCATGAAATTAGACCCAGAAATCAGTCCAGTTATCAGACAAGCAAGAAGAGTTCTGATAGCTATGCAACATACAATCAAAGCTCAGCTGGACAAAATGGCGCAACAAGGTATAATTTTTCCAGTTACAGAACCTATCCTATGGGTGTCGTCCATGGTAGCAGCTTGTAAGAAAGGCTCAGATGAAATCAGAATATGCATTGACCCAAGAGATTTGAACAAAGCATTGAAGAGACCACATCATCCCATGTATACAGTCAATGTGGTTGCAGCCCTCATACCAAATGCCACTGTTTTCTATGTCTTGGATGCAAAGAGTCCATTTTGGCAAGTGATGCTTGATCACAAATCTTCATTACTGATTACATTCAGTACCCCATTTGGAAGATATAGATTCCTCAGGATGCTATTTGGAATAAATTCTTCAAGTGAAGTCTTTCAGCATTCAGTGGAGTGAATTTTTGGGGGTCATCCTTGTGCCATAATAGTAGATGATATATTGGTAAGAGGCAATGGTGAGGCAGAGCATGACACAAATCTTAAGAGAGTTCTAGACAGAGTACGTGAAGTGAATTTAAAGCTCAATTCTCTGATGTGCAAATTCAGACTACTAGAAGTTACATGTGTAGGTCATTTGTTTACAAGTATTGGCTTAAGACCAGATCCATCCAAGCATGCAGCCATTCTTGAAATGCCAGCACCAGATAATGTGCAAGCTCTACAATGTTTTCTTGGTATGGTCAATTACTTAGGCAAGTTTATACCAGACTTCAGTGAGTTGACAGCACATTTGGGAGAGCTCACACATAAAAATGTTATTTGGTCATGGCTAGAACAGCACCAGAAAGCATTTGAAGATCTTAAGCAGAAAATTGCTACCCCACCAACATTAAGATATTATGATGTCAACAAACCAGTAACTCTTTCCTGCGATTCCTCACAATTTGGTTTAGGTGCAGTCATTCTTCAAGAAGGCAGGCCAGTAGCCTACACATGTAGAATACTTACCCAGACTGAGATGCAATATGCTGAAATTGAGAAAGAACTTTTGGCAATAGTGTTTGCATGTTCCAAGTTTCATGATTATATCTATAGTTGAGAACTCCAGATTAAAATTGACCATCACCCTCTAGTTACTATTTTAAAGAAGGCTATGCATTCAGCTCCAGCAATATTACAAAGAATGATGCTTAAATTGCAAAAATATAACTTCAAAATGGTCTATACGAAAGGTAGATTTCTTTATCTGGCTGATACCTTATCCAGATTCCCCAGAAATACTACGAAACAGCTTGACGGAGAGAATTTTGACTTTAATGTCATGGAAGTGCATAATTTTTCTACCTCAAGACTTGAAGATCTAAGAGATCATACAATGACTGATTCAGTTTTGCAAAAGCTCAATCACTATATCAGTGTTGGATGGCCGTCAAAGCAATCTAGTGTACCACTAGAAGTGCAATCTTACTTTCCCTACAGAGATGAGTTGTTGATGGAAGATGGCATTATTTTAAAGGTCCTAAAATTGTTGTTCCTGCTTCCTTACAACAAGAATATATCCAGATTTTGCATCGTGGTCACCCAAGTTCCGAATCTACTAAGAGAAGGGCGAGAGGACTAGTATTTTGGACTTCTGTAGCAAAAGACATTGATAGAATACTTTCTTCCTGATCAGTGTGTAATAGTACTAAAGTGCATTTGCAAAGAGAGCCACTTCATCTAAGTCAAATTCCTGATCTACTTTGGTCAATTGTAGCTACTGACATATTCAAGTGGAACAATCAACATTACTTAGTACTGGTAGACTCTTATTCAATTGGCTCGAGATCGCTTCTACTACAGTCATTACTAAGTTGAAATGCCATTTCTCAGTACATGGCAGTCCACAGAAATTAATCTCTGACAATGGTACACAATTCACTAGTCAATTGTTTCAGAAATTTGCCAGAGAATAGGACTTTGTACATGTTACTAGTAGTCCAGAGTATCCATAATCAAATGGACTTGCTGAACGTACAGTACAGAGTGCAAAGCAATTACATGAGAAATCGAAGCATGATAATATTGTTGTTTTTTTTAATTTACTCAATCTCAGAAACATACTCTGTGATGATATACTTGGCTCATCTGTTCAGAGACTTCTATCTAGGCAAACCAGAACAACATTGCCTATTAGTTCTAGTTTATTAAGGCCTAAAGCTAAAAACAACCAGGCAATCAGAGACCAGTTATCTAGGAAAGCATTCTTTTCAAATGTCCAGCTATGACAAGTCAAGCAGATTTCTTCATCCATTGGAAAAAGGAGAAACAGTGAGGATACAAACAGTGAAAGGTTTTGACCGGATTGGTCAAGTAACAAGTATTTGTGCAGACCTGAGATCTTATTTTGTTAAATCTGAGGGTGGGGAGTACAGGAAAAATTGCAGAAATCTTTTTCCTGTAACAGAACCAATATTGCAGCATCGTACCTGTGATAAAGACTCTAATTCTCAGAGCAATCCAGATGATATTCCTGTTCCAGAACGTGTCTTGACTCCTGATACTGTTACGGCAGATGATTCCAGTGTTCCTAAGATTGAACAGTCAGCAGAGACAATCCCAGTTGCTAAACCATATCCCAAATTTTATGTCATATGATATGGTCACATTTCAAAGCCTAGTGTAAAATACACAGCAACTTGAACATAGTTGTATTTATATATCTAGCTTTGTATAGTTGCATGATGAAAATTATTTCTGTGTAAATTGCATATTTGTTAATATCAGTGACAATGCCTAACTCATTTTCTCAAAAATGGAGGATGTAGAATAACAGGTGTGTTGTACCTTTAAGAAGCATTTCCAAGATCAGTGTGTGCATATAAATACCAAGCATGTGTTAGCTTCAGTGCCATTTTGAAAGTGCAGCCAGAATGTTAACATCCACGTGCATGATAGCTAGCTTGTTTATAAGTTAAAGTTACTTAACCTCATTTATGATGTCTGTATACAATAAAGCTGCTTGAACAAGAACCCACAATGCTCGCCTGTTTTATCCTGGGTCTATATTACAATGTTGAACTCACAGGAGTCCGAACGTTGTAATATCAAACCCAAATGTTTAAAATACGAAAATAACAAAGCCACAGCACACTGATTTTCTTTCCCAGGGAAAAAAAATCGGTGGTCCATTTTCGGGGCTTTGCTATTTCCTCCACTGTGATGTGATCTCGGAGTTGTTATATTTAAGTAGGGGGTGTGGCTTTGTCCCCCACATTAGTTCAAGTTTAAAGTGCAAGTTTTTTTTTTTTTTTTTGTAGTGGAACAGCGATTTTTTTCCCTGGGGAAAAAAGTCACTGTTCTGTGTTTTGGGACTTCTTGGGTTTCGAACGTCATGGTTAGATATTACACCGTTTGAACTCCTGTGAGTTCGATGATGTAATATAGACCCTTTTATCCTGACCTGGCGAGCGACACTAAACTGAGAAAATTATTGCTAA
Source organism: Protopterus annectens (assembly GCF_019279795.1). Classification (NCBI taxonomy): domain Eukaryota; kingdom Metazoa; phylum Chordata; order Ceratodontiformes; family Protopteridae; genus Protopterus; species Protopterus annectens. The sequence continues at coordinate 1,807,241,700 of NC_056737.1, read as the reverse complement.
GTATGGGAAAAAGTGTATGCCTCTGCTACTTTAATTTTCAGAATTTTGAATTGTCAGGCACATATGTTAAAGTTTATTCTAATTGCGAAAATATGAAGAATATTTTATATGCAGTTTCTTTTTGTGAGGAAGCATCTGCTCCATTTTACAAGTCACAAATCATTGTTTACAGTGTGTATTTGACTCTGTTAATACTTCTTCCGGGGTGATAGAAACTGTCACTGTTTTGAGAAGATTTGCCTGGCTACCTTCTCATTCCAGATGATGTGAAAAATGAAATTTTAAATTCTTCTTTGGATAACAATTTAGTTTTTCGTCCCTCTGCTGATAGTGATTATCAAAAAGTATGATGAAAGGAGTAAGCTGATGCAGAGAATCTTAAAAATTTTTCAACCCTCCTTTTCCAAAATTTCTAAGGGATTCTCTAACTCTTCATCCAGCATTGACAAGAAACAAAATAAACAGTCTCAGTAAAATATGGGTAAATAGACATTTAAGAAGGACTGTCAGGGGTTTCCAAAAAGAATATTATAACTCACCAAAATGAAGGACAGTTAAGTCTGAATGTCTATTTAAGAGGGATTATCCCCCTCTCCCATTCTAACAGTCCCTTTCCCTTCCAGGAAATGTGAATTTTCAGTTTTCTCTTTGGCAACAGATTCAAACAAAAGTTACAGATGGCAGTGGGAGGAAATTCCTCTTTCCAGGGGTAATTCCTCATTCACCACACCACACAACTCTATTTACCCCTGTTCTTTAAAACTTGCTGTCTCATGGAGTGATAGAACCAGTTCCTCTTTCCCAGGTAAGGGAAGGTTTTTATTCAAGGATGTTTTTACTGCTAAATAAAAACATGATTGGAGATCACTTCTGGATCTTTCTTTCCTAAACCTGTTTGTGACAGTGCCCTTGTTCAAATTATGTCATTTCACAACCTTTTACACCTTCTTCCTCAAATAAGTTTACTAGTAACATAATTAAAAGTTGCTTATCATCACATCCCTATTCATCCAGACTTCAGTCGTTTCTTAAAATTTTGTGTGTCTGGATCACATTATCAGTTCTCTGTCTTACCCTTTGGACTATGTACTGCACCAAGAGTGTTCATAAAGTGTTTAGCTCCATTATAGCTCATTGCAGACTACAAGGTATCCACATTTTTCCATACTTAGATGACTCGCTCATCTTTACAGCGTCCTTTTCAAAGTGTCAGGAATCTCTTAGTTTGGTGAGAGAACTGTTTACACAAGCTGGGACTGTAAGGGAACATTCAAATGTCCTTTTTGGCTCCCTCACACAGGATTATGCTCCAAGATTGAATCCATCTGTGGGGAGTTCTTCAAGTTGATCTCTTTGCCTCCACTCTGAACAATCAACTGGTAAAGTTCTGCTCCAAGACTCTATGCAAGAAGGCCTGGAAGACAGATATCTTTTCCTATCCTTGGACAGGAATGTTCCTATATACTTTCTTACCTTTTCTACTGATACTCAAGATACTTCTGTAGATTCACAAGGAATTCCCCAGGATCATTGTGGTGTCTCCATTATGGCCCAGGCAGTGGTGATTCTCCCTTTATTGGAAATGGCTAGGGAGAATTGTTACAAGTTTCCTTACAGAATGAATCTACTCATACAAGAACAAGTATGCTTGATACACCCCTATGCCGGTCAACTTCAAATGACTGCCTGGATGATAGGGTCTCAGTTCCCTTTAGGTACCTGTTTACTGAGGATGTCTATTGGGTACTAATGGAGGCAAGAAAGCTTTCTACTAAAAAAATCATATATTAACAAATGGAAAGGGTTTTCTAGTTGGTGTCAATAACATGGCCAGCACCCATTCAGGGCAAGTGTTTTTCTGGTTTTATAATATTTGTGTGAGTTAGTCTCTTTTGGCCTTTCTTATTCCTTCATCAGGGTTCGTTTATTGTCCATTTCAGCATGTCTGCCCATGGATCCTCCTCTTTCAATGCATTCTGATGTCAAACTTTTTTTGAAAGGGGTTTTGCATAAGAGGCCTCCAAGAAAACTGGTGGCCCCTACTTAGGAACTTAATATTGTGTTCGAGAAGCTAACACTTGCTCCATTTGAACCAGGTTATCTGGCTGACTTGAGTTTCTTAACATGGACAACTGTTTTACTGATTGCTCTGACCTCTGCAAGAAGAGTATCTGAGTTGCAAGCTCTTATGGTGAATCATTTTAAAAATCACTAGGAAACTGCCCTTCCTACTAGATCATATTTCTTCCTGTATAGTCCTTGTTAACTAAAGTTTGTAGGCTGTCTGCCTGTCAGGATTTGAACCATTTTTGAGAACCAAAAAATGTGCTCCCTGAAGACCTCTTCTTACTGTTCATTTACATTTAAAGTGAGAATGTTCCTTTTCTACCCAAACCCCTCAACTCGTCACTGTCACTTACCAGGTGATATTCCTTGTGAAGTACATCTCCCTTACCAAAATTAGCTTTCTATCTGCGTTTCCTAATATACTATGACAGTTGCACCCCTGCCTTCACCTTGCTTCAATCATTTTATCTTACAAGTAATTTCAAATTGCTAAACTCATGGCAAGAAAAGAGAGCATCCACTGTTTGAATAAGCTAGATTCTGATATATGTCTGGTCTCCAGCCAGTGCATTATGATATGTATGAAGATTTCCAACACTAAATAACAGGCAAAAGGGTTACATTGGTCTTATTTACAGGGCATACCTGCACAGAGTGAATATTTCTTATGTGTATTTAAGCTGCACCAGATCATGACCGTCACCCTACGGTATATTCTTAAGACAGCCCTGTCAATCCAGTTGTCCCTCTCTTCTGTTAGGATCCTATAACCCTAATTAAATATACATCAAGAAAATGTCCTTCTGTCATAGTTGTAGATTCCTGTAATTCAAAGACTGTATGTTACTACCAGTCAAAAAAGGATATGCAGTGGACTTGTCACCCCCTTCTGAAAGTGACATAAGCAGAGGTCCTTGCACATCTTGCAGTACCTACTTCTGGGTGATTTCTAATCTCCATTAAGAATTCTAGAATGAAGTTTGCAATGCCAACATGTACATGCATTCCACTCTCACCCCCCCTCCCCCATGAGAAGAGGTATTGTTTCATCAGTCCTCTATCTTTCTCTGCCAGATTCTTTAATGCCATGGAACCATTGATCAAACCCAAGATGCCTGAGTAATAGTGAGAGCTTTATCCCATTACACCATGGAGCTGGGGCTTTCTTCATAACACATTGCTACCTTCCTTTCTTTATTTATTTAATTTCATCATTCCCTCCCTTGTAAACAATATCCATCCCCCACCCCCAGTCTTGCTCCCTGCTTTCTCCATTGCCCTCTTCTTAACCCAATGACTTGCTCTGTAAACCCATATTTATTCTTGCATCAACCCACTCCAACTTCCATGATCAAAAAATACTCCTGACATTGAAACCCAAAACTGCTGCCCTTGAAAACTTAACAGTAGAGTATAAAAATATAAAAGCAAATGTTCTAGCACACCCAAGCTCAATTCTAATAAATCAACCCATTAAGGAAATATGTGTCTCCACTCTTTAGAAAAAGTCTTAAAACTACTCTTACACCAAGGAGGTAACTCTACTGACTTACCCAGTTTCAGACCCAAAGCCATTATATCTTCCCTGTCAAAAATCCAGAATAAATGTATAGTCACAAGTACTCTCTTTTATTACTGGCAGTTCATTCATATCCATCATAGCATGGTTTCTAATCCTATCAAGGCACTTCAACAGCATTCCTTAAATTCATTATCACTGTTAACTAGAGTAGAAACCATGAAACCTAGTGTCAGCACTTTTCCTTGACGTGTCAAAAGCCTTTGACATGGTATCACATCAAAAGGTGCTACACAGACTATCTTCTCTAGGAATTCATGAATCTTCTCTATCCCAGTTTAAGAGCTACCTCTTATATAGACAGCAGGTAGCAAATTGGCAAAATGGCATATATTTCTTCCTGTCTGTCACTGTTGAAGTCCCTTAAAGCTCTATTCCAGATCCATTACTTTTCAGTATATTCATAAATGACCTTCACTTAATGTCTAAAGAAGCCACCATCATTCATCATGCAGATGGCTTAGCACTCATGTTCTGCAAAAAGTCTAGATAAATCTCAACAGCTTACGCAAGAATCTTTTTGCAACATTGAGTCTTGACTGACTGACTCACAGAAAACAAAAACACCTGATCCTATTTACCTCAAAGCAACTATTCGATCACAGAAATTACTTTTCAATAACTTTTGCCAATAATACTAAAATAGAACTAATCTGTCACACCAAGCATTTGGGTGTCATTATTGCTGACAACCTCATATTTGACCAACACGTAAAACATGATGTAAGGAGAACCCACCAAAACTGGGGGCCCACTACAGAGTCAAACTGTACCTCACAGCTAATGCCAAGAAAATATTGCTTGATCTATACTACTGTATACAGCATCTATACTGATCAGCCTATAAACTCTCACCCTTTTAGAGGAATGCTACAATAAATTAGCTAATTTTGCCACTAACCACCACTGCCATGCACCATATAACCTGTTAAACAGTCATACCCCATAAACTAATTTATAAACCAAGCATGTGCCGTAGCCTAAAAAAATATTTTCCAACACACTTTCTTGGTAAACTATTACACACTGTTGATAAAATGTTGCTGACAGTATCAAACAACATTTCAGGTGACTCCTTGTAATCTTCTTTTTTATCTGAAATATCGAAGACCTTACCTCTTTCACTTAGACAAAGAGCAAGTGAAAACTCTTAAAATTTATCTAAACATGGCTATACTCCCGTACTTCTCATGGTTAAACAACTGACTCGACCTAACATTAATTGATATGTGTAGCTACAGTCCTCTTAGTTTGACACTTAAATCTGTTCCATTCCTCTATTTCTTCTCCCCCTTTTTCGTATTTTCTCTATAAATCCCTTAAACATATCACCACAATGAAACTCCAGGTTCACCCCTCTTGTTTGTTTCTCACTCACTACTGTCTTCTTTTCTCAGCACTTTTTCTATTTTTTATTTATAAATAAAGTTTTGCTACATGTTTGGTTAGAATTCTTGCAATATTATATGCTCAGTTTTTCCTCTTTTCTAATACTTTGCATTTATCACATCTGATCTTATTGTAATCTTATGCATACTGTGCTAAATATCATATTTACTGTCTTGTGCTATTAAAGTTTAATCTCTGTGTCTCCATTGAAATTGGGTAAGTTTCCTGTGCAATGAGACTGTCCCAATAAATAAATACATAGATACACACACACACACACACACACACACACACACACACACACACACACACACACACACACACACTTGGTTCTCTGTCTTCCCATTTACCCTCATAAATTAATTCTAAAGGGATTGAAGTCATTCACCCTGGCAAAGCTTGCAATTCATAGAACACCTCTCTTTCTACAATATAATTACCTGCTGCTATCAAGTATCATTGCAGCTTTGCTGGGCATCCTCTCTCCCTCTAGTTTTTGAGCTCTTATCCTTTAAGCTTTCAGTGAACTACTTTGGGTTACCAATCCGGCATCTGCCTCTGCCCCTAACTGTCTGTCATTTTTGTTCAACCTAAGGAGCATCTGCCTTGGCTTACTTACCTTCCTACTTATCTCCTTGAACTTGAAAAAAAGCACTGCTATCTAGAGTCTGCTTGGCACAAGACCCTCCTTAGGTATCCATTTCAGAACCCATCCTCCCCAGCTAGTTGTAATATAACTGAGGCTGCAGAATTCTGTTAACAAATACGTTTTCAACATTCCCTTTTATTGTCAGCCTTTCTTTCTGAATCCAGCACTCCCACTGGCTGATTGCTATTGCCTTTTCTTCCTCTACGCCTCTCCATACCTCTTAACCTGTGGACATTGAAAATAGGTACAATGGCCCTTGAAAAGAATGTACATCCAGCCAAAAGTTTGGGTATGTAAGTAATATAAAAACTGAATACTATATAGGACATAACTCTGGATGTGGAAATGTGGGAAATTATTCAGAAACACTTAAAAAAAAAAAACAGACTGACAAAAATGATGGAAAAATATAATTACATTATCAAAGAGACAGCTTAAATTCTGTAGACTTTAATGAACTGTATTTCAAAATTCTGCTACAAAATGTTGGCTTCTGAAAAAGGCAGATGTAAAACACGTGTCCTTATTCTTTAAATTACTGGTGCCACTAGCAGGTTGGTCATGTACTGTAGTTTTCTGTGTACTAGACAGCTTCAAAAATTATGTGTGATGACAGAGTGTTCAAATATTGAGTGAAGGGCAAATCAAGCCAGAAAACAGGGGCATACTCCAAAAATAGATACATCATATCATATGCAGGGGTAAATCAGGGCTACAAATATATGTTCCTCCGAAATAGGGGCTGTTGAGAGGTCTGCTCCACTCTTCCCCCTCTAAAGATTGACTAAGCCACTGTAGGCCTTCAGTAATTGGTCATCCTGTTAATCAGGCATAAGATTTCCTAGACTAGATATTGTTCCAAATGTGGCTCCCAGATTTCCTATTTTTCAGGATTCTACTCCTTAATTTTGACCTCTGTGTCTGGACTTGGGCAGCTCAGCTTTCTCTCTTTCAAAGTTTTGGTATTCATAGCAACTACTTGCATCAAATTAGTATCCTTCATTCCTGGTCCAGCTATTCTATGGTCTTGTCTGAAGTTTGTTAAAGGTCTCAACAGCCAGTTTTTTGTCAGTACGTATCTGTCTGCTATTATACACTTTCTAACTTCACAGGGGCCTAAAATGAATGACAGTGTATATATTTTCAGCTTAATCCATGGCCTACTGTAGCTCTGCTTGGGCCTAGCTAATGGGTCACCATTTTATATAACCCTGACACAAAATTAATCTCTTGTTGTGTCACACTACTATTATTACTGCTAGGAATGTTACACATGGACGGACATCATCCACAAGCATTCTAAATTCATCACCAGTAGGTAGCTAGATGTGTTGCTTTCAATATAGATTCTAAGAAAAGTCCTCCACTGCATTTATAGTCATCCTTTGAAACATTATCCCCTTTAATATAACCTCTTTTGCCCTTATGACTTTCATTTGATACAATGCAAACACATGGTGTGTTAGGTTATCATCAGTTTTCTGTCATGTCTTATGTCTTCTGAATAGATGGACTTTTTCAATCTTTTTCTGAGAATTCACAAATGCTGTTTTTCATGTTATTCACTATAGCAGACCCATTAATCAGATATTGGTATATCAGTCAACCTTAGATTTTTTTTTCAATGAGATCTGTTCTTAAGGTTGTCAGTTATTTTTATTTGCTAATTTAACAGGAATTCCAGCCATGGAATGCACTTGTCATTTAGTTTCAACTTTGCATTTAGTTATTTATTTTAGTCTTTCAGTACACTAATTGTATGTTGTAGAGACGCACTTAAATTCCAATGGTGTTTTAATATGCTGTATGATACCCCCATGTCCTCAGCCACTCTTGACAGTTTTTGAAAGGCAAGCTACATCTGCTAGATTTTCTTTGGTACTTTGACATTATATGCAGTGAATTACAATTACCTGTCAATATACCCTTAAAACACATATACTTAATGGCTATATGGCTATAGAGTTTAAGGGCAATAAGAATATATATATATATATATATATATATATATATATATATATATATATATATATATATATATATATATATATATATATATATATATATATATATATAGGGAGCAAACTGTCTGCACCCTCCATTTTCTCTGTGGAGTGGACACCCTCCTTATTTTGTTATTCTCACTTCAAGGTTAATGCACTTTGGAGGAAAAGCCATCGGTAACAGACAAAGAAAACCTGTCTTCTCTTACTGCTAAGCAATGAGAAAAAAGTCTGTCTCACTCTATATGCAGGAGTCTGTGAGCTCACAAAACATACAAAATAATATTTTTTGAAAACCAGTATATCACTTCTATATGGAGTGAAAAACAGCACATTCAGCTACTCAACCAAGCAATGATACTGAGAAATTGTGATTCAAACAATCTCACAGTGAGAAGGAATGGAAGCCATGCTCATCCGGTATGGCATTTTTAAAGTCTGGTAAGTGATCACCATCATTTGCTCCTTGTTCCTACCATTATCATCTTGGATATACTGAACTTGCCTAGGAGCATTAGAATTATGCTGCCGTCTTTAGGAGTGCTCGCTATGGCCCCAAAAACTAGAGCGAGATATTGTTGAGAGTAGTGGTGAATCTGCAGATCACAAATATTGTTAATTCTTAATAAGTCTCATCTGAAGAGGGATGAGAGAGAAATCTGAAAACACTTTTTGCCCATACATAGGCATACTTACATTTATATAAAAGTAATCAAACCATATTGATAAGTTCAGATTTCAGTACAATTCACTTCTATACAATTTAATCAATCCAACATTATATAAATTGTTCAATTCCTGCCTTTCCTTAGACCTCATTTCTCCTCCAAAACATTTTTCTGTATGCATTGTTCCCATAATTTCCATTTTTATATGTATTTTACTCCTATCTTTTTTCTAAAGATCCCACTTCCTGTTCTTTTATCTCTGTTACAATATTCACTATGTCAAGTATGTTTAGTTTTGATTCTGATTTTCATTTTTTGGCAGCTGCCATAATTACACTTAATAATGCCTTACTATGTCTAGGCAATTCAGATCCCATATTCTAGCTCAAAAAATAGTTTACTTAGTCACACTCATTTGGTTGCTCATCATTCCTGATAGAGTACTCTGTAGAGAATTGTTAAAGCCTGCCAACTCATTATAGTCCAAAAACATATGCTTCCACACACCTCTTTTATCCCCATTGCACCTCCAACATTTGCCATCTACGGGAGGAAAAATTCTTTGGAGTCTGCTTAGTGTATGAAAATAAGTACTTCCAGGCAAAAATTGTAAATCTTCTAGACTTTGTTGCATACATATGCTGTCCTATTGATTCTTTGTAAATTGCTTATCTACTCTCTCTTCCCAATCTTTTCTGACCTTCTCTGATTGATCCTGACAGTTATCATGCAAACTTTTATATGCACTACAAATTATCCTTTGAAATAGCAGCTTCTAATCTAGATTCAACTGGAAACTCAACCACAGTGCAGATCTTTCACTAAGGATTCCCCTACCTTTTTCTGTTTACCTATACTCTGATATCAATCCCTGATAGGGAAGACAATCTGTAGCCTGCAGTCCAAATATTTTCTTGGCCTCTTCACATTTCATTACCTTTCCCTCTCTAATTATTTCTTCCCAATACCTTGTTTCCTTTGCTAGCTTCTTCCAGTAGATTCCAGCCTTCTCTTACCTATTCTCTGTGGCCCTAATTGCAGTCATCCCTATCATTAGAATCTCCTTTCTTCATTCCCCTGTTGGCTTAGTTCTTAGTATACTTTCTGATACTGTATGAATATAATATTCTGTATGACAGTTGTCATTCTCCTTAAGGATCTGCATCCAAAATTCCACTCTTTCCTTATTTCTTGAATTTCCCTCTGCTTCATTATTATCCCTTTCCAGACTGAACTGTAGCTTTCTACTAATGTTATGTTTAACAGCCTTAACTGTGTAGCTGTAAAATATCCCTTCAAATCAAATGATAGCAAACCCCCTTGTTCTAAGGATCAACTTATCCCACTTGACTCTTGCTCTGTTCCTCTCCCAGATAAAATCCTTCAACTCTTTATTAACTGCTATCTGCAACTTCTCTTCTGGTTAATAAAAATATGCCTTACCCATTTATAAAACTGAATGGACTAAAAACAATTACTGCTCGTATCTTGCTATATGTATTTATAAGCAAGAGCTTCCATTTTCTCAGTTTTTGTATTATCGCTTGTTTAGTTCTTCCCACATATCTTAAGCTGCCATAATAGCACCTTTTTTAATCCATACCACAAAATACTTTATTTTATTATGTTCCCATAAATATGGGTATTGCTTAACTAATTTGTTTGTGGTTATATGATTACAGCTATAGCCTTTGTTTTATCTTCATTAATTTTATAACCTGACGAAAACAGGAACTGTCTTAGAATGTTCCACAAAACTGAAATATCCTTTTCTGGGTTTATCAGGTACAAAATATTATCTGCAAATAAAGCCAACATTTCTTGAATATCATACCAATTATATCCTTGAATTTCTGAATCCCTTATTTTCTTTGCCAATTGTTCTAAATATAACACATATAAAGGGGAAAGAGGACATACCTACCTGGTTCTTCTGTTCAAACAAATGTTAGAGAGGAACCCTCTCACTTTGATTTTTGCCTCCAATCCCTGATATAACCTCCTGATTAACCTTATTATTATTATATCAGGAAAGGCAAATGTTTCCATTGCCCTACTCATAAAATCCCAGGTTACTCTGAAGAATTTTTTTCTAAATCAATGCCCACTAACAATAGTGGCATTTTCTTATATTCTGCTTCCCTCTGGGTCATCATTGTTCTATTAATGTTGTCAAATGTTTGCTTCCCCTCCACAGAACCCCATAGATCCATATCTATTAATTTTGGCAACACCTTTGCCATTCTTTTAGCCATTATAGACCTTAACACTTTATAATTTTGGTTTGAAATTGAAATGGGCCTATATGAAGCTGGATCTGATGGACTTAGGTACTACAGTCACCACAGCTTTTTCCAGGAAGGTGGTGCTTCCCCAATTTTTAAACTACTGTTAACAAAACCTTACAGATATTTACCAGTTTATTCCCTCCTAGCTTCCAAATTTCTGCAGGAATACCATCTATTCCTGGAGACTTTCGTGCATCTCTCATACCTCTACAGGATTTCTGTTTATTTTTCTTGTTATAGGCTCCCTAAGTTTGGCAACAACCTTTTCTACTTTCTGTTGCCTAAATCATTGTAACAAAAATGCCTGTGCTTTAGAGTTATTGGGAAAAAAAGCTGCTTAACATCAATCTTTGTAAACTCATGCATATTATCCAGTTACTCCCTTATTTTCTTTTTAGTACTTTACAGTTGAGCCTCTTCTTGTTCTGTGAAATTTCCCTTACTCTGTAATACTTTAACCTTCATCAGCCCCTCTAAATAAATGTTGTTACTTCTTAACCATATCTCCTTTTCTTTTATTTCTACCCTGTTTTTAAACTCCATTTCCATTTTATCTCATTCAATAGCTATAACTTCTGGACTACTTTCTATCTTTCCTAATTACTCCCGAATGATTTCCACTACCTATTTCTTAAATTCCTCTCTTTCTAACAGGTAACTGGAAAAGTGCCAGTGTCTTATCTTTACTTCACTACCCTGCACTTTTATCTTAGTAATTGCTGGTACGTGACCTGAAATAGTTATTGTATGTGTGTGAAAATTCTCAAGTAAATGCACATGTTCATGTGAAATACTATTTCTATTTAGTCTGTCTCAGGTACTATACCTTGGGAATAATATGTAAATTCTCTCCAAATTCCTACTATTGAATTCATGTTTTCCATACCAAATATTGTCAGACATGTCATCAGAAGTCTACCCTCTTTTGTTATATTTTCCCTTCTAGGTCCTACAAATACATCCTTGTTGTTTTAAATCAAATTCCAGTCCCCACCTGTAAGCAATATTCCTTTCTGAAAGCTGATTATTTCTCCACAAAAATTTAAGCTCCATAGCAGCAGTTTTAGGTGGAATATAAATACATGCCAGCATGATCCTTATTCCTTGCCAGTAGCCCCTTATTACCACAAATCTGCCATTATATTTTTTCCTCTTTTATCACTATTGGAGATACTCTAGCAATTGATGTAAGTATTCATTTTTCTCCTTTGCCTCTGGTATTCTGCTGAATATCCATCCTGAAATCCTTTCTTTATCAAATTCATATGCTCAGTTCTTTCCAAATGTGTCTCCTGTAGCATTGCTATTTGCACTCTGCATTTCTTGATATAATTAAATATTATTTCCTTTTTTCTCTATATCTGTGAGGCCATTCACAATCCCAGATAATATGGAAATTGTTGCCATTATGATAAGAAGTCATTATTCCCACTTATTATATATGACAGCTTTTTAAAATATATATTTCCAGCTTTGGAGATACATGCACCTACTAGTGTTTGGCAGGATGTTCCTTTATATGAGGGTTTCTTATCATCAGCATTGGAACCTATGTCACACTTTAGAAAACTTTTTTTGTTTTAATAAAAACCCTAAATAAATAAATAAATACATCCCCATAACCTGTTCATCTCCATTTTCCAACTCCAGACTCCTGTTTAATTCCAAAGTAATCTTGATTCTTCTAGTCAACACCTGTGCTTTTCTGTGTTTTTCAAGCATTTACTTTGAAACAATGGAAAAAGTTTCACTGCTGAAGCCTCTCTGAGTGCTTTATTATTAGAAGAACGAGAAGTAGAGTCCCCTTCTAAATGATAGTTCTCTTTTTGTTGCATAAACATTTGTATTTCATCCTTGGCCTGTTCTGCTTCAAATATGTCTTTGATTCCCCAGGAATAAACATTCTGGAGACAGCTGGATGCAGAAGCTTGACTCTCACACACATCTCTCGATATTTCCTTATTGCTGGAATAAATTTGTCTCCTGCCTGGTGTACAGTGAATATTCATTTTCCAAAAATGCTCTACCTAGTCCAACTTTTAATACTTTGCCCTTTAGCTAAACTTTTGTCAGGATTAACTCTTTCTGCTGCTAGGATTGTATCCTTACTATTAGAGGCCTTGGCTGCTTTCTCATACCTAGGTTTGCAGCATATACGTGGTGTACCCTTTCAGTTAAATATCCTACTGTAGAATACCATTCTAGTTGCTTATTTGTGCTTTCATAAAATTAATACAATCTGTTCCTTCTAGTTTTTCTGGTACAGCAGAAAATCTCATATTTTCCCCACGTGCTGTGTCCTCTAATTCTACAAATGTCTCTTCTTGTGTAGTCTCATAGTCAGCCAGCCTTTTCTTAATTTCAAACTCTAATTTTTGCAGTTTTATCACCTCATCTGAATATCTGTTTACAGCTTCTTCCATTTTTCCAGCCTTTTGTTATTTGAGATAATATACTCCTTCAGTGTTTCATTTATTTTAAACAGCTCTGAGCACATTTGGCTTATTTTTTCTTCTAGATTACTGAAGCCATGCCTTGCACCATAGCTGGAGCTTGAACTGATTTTTTGCTGAACAGCTGCAGGATTCTTCCAAGTCAATGTTTTGTCTTCATCTTTTCTATTTGCTTTTCTTTCAGGCTCTCCTAGTATCATCTTTACTGGCATCTAGGCAGTTGCTTACTAGCCAGTAATTGAATTTACTAAAGGTGACAAGAGTTCCTGGCCCTTGTCTTTCATTTTTTTTTCACACTAGGAGAGCTGAAGTTAAACTGTTGATCAGTGTGCAGCCATCTTGGAAAGTCAGAGATCTGAATACCTTAACAGTGTTCCATATTTAATGACCAGAGCATGCCTGACAAAAAAAAAAGCTAAGTTTAAGGTAAAGTGGCCACAAGAACCCATCCTTGACATAACAACAATGTATTTCAAGAGATTACAAATCACTAGAAAGCCTGAAAATTGCTTCTTAGGAACCAACTTGGGATTAATGATACTGATTTTCTTCTGGTGAGGGAAAGGGCAGAGGGGCATTGATTCATGTTTGTTTCTGGTTAGGCAGTGTGTAGGAGACTTTACTGAGTGGTTTTGCTCCAGTTTTGTTGACAACCTTTCTAGGGTATTTGTCCATCTTGGCTGTCTGTTGAGTCCAGCTGCTGTAAGTCCTGTCATGGATATGTACCAGAAGAAGACTATACCAGTTATAATGAACTGAGTGGTATCTGAGATAATACTATATCTCAGGAAGCATTATGGGACTAATGCTATTCTTTTGCTTCTGATAAGGTAAGTAGCTAAAGATCATTGAGTTCTAGATGCATGTTCTGTGTTGAGAGCAGCACTATCTTCAGTGTCAGACAGATAGCACGTCCAGTAATCAATTCCAAACCTCAGAGGTGCCACTCCATCTTCAGCTCACATTAGTAATCATCTGAAATCTTGGATTTGCACTTTCCAACTGTTTTGTAGCCAGTTTGGTTGAAATGAGTTTCCCGATAAACTGTAGCAATTGTCTCATGTTTACTGTCAACCTCTTACTACTTCAACAAATTGACACAGTGTGTGAGAAATGCAGTTATTTAAAGCTGTTGGAGACAAACCTCTCACACTACAAATAAAAAGCAGGTTGCCACAAACACACAACACCACAATAACCCTTTCGCACTTTGTTGGTTCTGTCTGTGTGAATATTTCAAAGAGGTTATTCAGACTTAAATATAATGGATAAAAACTTTATGGGAATGCATGTCTAGGCTTCTAAAGATCCTCACAGATCAGCAGTCTAGAAAGTACCTATGACCCTATAAATGTGGCATTTTGTTGGGCATATGTTGTCCACAAATCCAGTCACAAAAATGATAAATGCCATTGCAGTTTTCCTCAATAGATGACTGCTTGCCTTTTATAATGTAATAATGTAACATAACTGTATACTTGTTTAAAATAAAGTAACATAAGTAACAGATTTTATAATATGCTTGTTATGCAAGCACAAGAATGCCTATTGAAAAATTACTGCCTAAACAACTCAAAAGAGATTAAACTACAGATCCATTTTCATAATGAGAATAGCAACACCTGTTTCTATGTTCCTGAATGATTAAAAGTAGTTCCTCAGAACTGCTGTTTCTTAGAATTAAGTTGTCACCTGGAGACTTTCACATCTGTTATTATTAAGTTTTACCAAACATTTTCCAAGTTATTTTCAGTATTTTGTAAAGAGTGACTTTTTACTGCACGGCACATAATGACTTCTAATGTTGCTATGCATTGAAATACCAAACTTTCTGTGAAATAGTAACAATAATGGCTCTTATCTCATGAAAATAAAGTACATGCTGATACTACTGGCCACACATAATGTTTACAAGCTACGTAAGTAATCATATACTATTCTGTAATCTGAAAACATTTACAGAAAAATTAAATAAATTGGTAGATACTTAATGCCTAATAAATGTACCTCATTCATTTACATTACTGTTTAAGAGTTTAGCATATTATAAATGAACTCAGTAAATATGTGATTTTAATAAACCAATTAAATCATAATATGATGCAAAGCACTGTTTGTATTTTAATTTGATATGAGCTTATGTGACCACAGTGCCATCTGCAAGGTGAAGGATGGAGGTCTTTTGTAATTCCAGTTAAATAACAGGTAGGAACAAAATGGATTAGGCACTAAATACTGGCAATGGAAAACAGCTTTTGAAATATGAAAGTTTACCACACTTGTGGGGAAGGAACTGAAAACTGTGTAACACAATGAAAGACTGAAAAGTAACAGCTGTATAAAACTGGTCTTTCCTTTACAGGTAGAGTTGCTTCTGTCTATGTTAATATTTTAAAGAGGTTTAGGAACTCATACATAAATGATTGTGTGTGTGTGTGTGTGTGTGTGTGTGTGTGTGTGTGTGTGTGTGTGTGTGTGTGTGTGTGTGTGTGTGTGTGTGTGTGTGTGTGTGTGTGTGTACATATATTTCCATGCATATATAATGCATATATATGTGCATATGTATATGTGTGTCAGGTCGAACTGAGAATTCCCTTCTGATGAGGAAGCAGGGGAAAGTTCAAGAAATAAGGAGAGAGTGGAATTTTGGATCCAGGTCTTTAAGGAGAATAATAACCATGCAGAATATGTATGCAAACAGTGGTCCCACTCCACAAAGGTGGTGCCACAACGGACCCTGGAAACTATCGCCCTATAAGCCTGACTAGCCTGGTCTGCAAAGCTATGGAGCGTATCATCATGGAACTCATAAACAAAGACATTGGGAACATCCAGACACTGGATCCTCCCCAATTTGGCTTTGTTAAGGGCAGCTCTTGCCTCTTGAACCTGGTCGACTTCTTTGAAACAGTCACCAAGGCCATAGATGAAGGGAAGGTAGTCCACACAGCCTACTTGGACCTCGCAAAAGCCTTCTACACAATACCCCACTCGGGCATCATGAATAAGCTCACCAGTTTAAATATCAACCCCTATGTCACAAGATGGGTTGCAAACTGGCTCAGGGATAGAACCCACATGGTCAGAATTGCAGGTGCCATTTCAGACTCTAAACCAGTTTCAAGTAGCATCCCACAAGGCTCAGTCCTGGGACCTCTCTTGTTAGGTATATATTTCTCTGAGGTCAGGCTAACATGGGAGGACTATGGCTGACCAAGTTCGCAGATGACTGCAAACTGGGTGCCATAATCGACTCTCTGACTGACACAAGCATCCTCCAAAAAGGTCTCACAGAGACGGATAACTGTTGCCAGAGCCATGGCCTAAAGCTAAATGCTAAAAAGTGCATAGTCATCCCCTTTTGGAAAAACAAAGTGCCCACAAATTACCACATAGGTGGTAATCCATTAAGTACAGAAGAAGTAATTAGGGATCTGGGGACCCAAGTAGAAAGTAATCACTCCTTTGACAATTACATTGCCAAAGTGGTTAGAAAGACCTTCTATATAGCCCACCTTATCACGAAAGGGTTCACATCTAGATCAAGAGAGGTCATTGTGCCCCTCTACTCATCACTCATCAGGCCCATAATTGAATACAATGCCACATTTGGGATGTACCTTACCCGACACCTGCAGCAACTGGAAAAACTCCAAAAGTACGTCACCAAGAGGATCATGGGAATCAAACAGATGCCGTATGCAGTTAGGCTAAAGAAACTCCAGCTCTACTCAGTTGCTTACCACCTACTCAGAGGAGATCTGTGCCTGATGTATAAAGCCATGTCCAACCCAGAATTAATGGACATGCTCCACCTCAGGAAATCCAAATCCCTTAGAGCTAAATGCTCCAGGGACTTAAACCTCAGCACAGAAATAAATAGGACATACTAGAGAGACAGATTCATATCCCAGAGGCTCTCCTCACTCTGGAACAAAATCCTAATCCATGTTAGGCAGAGCCCCTCACTGACCCTCTTCAAGAGAAATCTTGACGAGTGGATGGGAGATCATAAGTTTACCCCTGGTATCTCTTCTGTTTCCCTGTTAGACAGAGGCACAGTAAGCTAACCTTAAAAGGGCTATCTTCTGTGACCTACTATACAGAGGCACAGCCAACCAATCTAAAAGGGTGGCGAAAGCCAAACACACTCTGGCTAGGCTTATAAAGGCCCTAGGGCAGATAGCCTAGTATCAACCTATGAACCTATGAACCTATAATATTATATACATAAAGTAGCAGAAAATATTCTAAGAACTCAGAATATTCTCAAAAATATTCTAAGAATGGGGAAATGAGATTTTGCCAATATGGATAACTGCAAGTAGAGGTACAGAAAATAGGAAAGAGAAAACTAGCAGAGGAATCAAGGTATTGGGAATAAATAACTTAAGAGGGAAAGGTAATTGAGTGGGATGAGGCCAAGAAGACATCTGCATTGCAGGCTAGAGACTGCCTTCTGTACCAGGGATTGATATTAGAGTATAGGCAAGGACAAAGAGATAGGAGAATCCTAACTGAAAGATCTGCTCTGGTAGAGTTTTTAGGTGAATCTAGAACAGAACCTGCTGTTAAAAAAGGGGTTAAATAGTAAAGCATATAAAATACTGCAAGATAACCATAAGAATCAATCAAAGGTTAGAAAAGACTGGGAAGAAAGACTGGAAAAGCAGTTTACAAGGGAACAATTTGAGGACATATGTATGGCTCCCAAGCATGCAACAAAGTCCAAAAAGGTTTGGATTTTTGCTTGGAAGTGTTTGCGGAGGCATTTTATATCCCAAGCAGACTTCAACACAAGCAGACGTCAAAGACGTTTTCTTCAGGTAGACAGCAAATTTCAGCAATGTGATGGGGGACAAAGAGGTAACTAGGAACATATGTTTTGGGAGTGTAATGAGTTGGCACATTGTAAAAAATCCCTACACAGTACTCTGTCAGAAATATTGGGTGAGCAAATCGATGTAACTAAGGACATGATTCTTTTGAGCTGAGAAACAGGATCTGAATTGACTAACCATGGCAAGGCCTTGTTAAGTTTAATTCTATTGGCTGCCAAAAAGCAATTACTAGAAAATGAAATCAAAGTCTAAAACAATTGTATTTGAGGTATTGAATATTATAAAAGAGATGAAAGAACTGGAAGGGAGATCTTTAGAAAATGTAAAGAGTAAATTACACAGAAATAGATGGAAACTGTGAGAACAATGCATGCAGAGTAATGTTCAGGAGAAGGAAGAGTGAGCTTTAAGGGAAGGCAGGAATTGAGCAATATGTTGATGTCCGTTTGCCTGTGTCTGAAGTGGTGATTTTTTCTTCGTACCAAATAATCCTGATACTTTCTTGTATTAAAAAAATATGACTTAGCAGGTTCTTCCCCTTTGTGGCATCTCTATCCTAATCAACTTCCTCAGTGCACTCCATAGTTGGGGTGAATTAAATCTCATGATATTTACTCTAGGAAATTGTCTCCCTTGCTCTTAAATTATTTCACGTATCACATTTGTAAGTTGCTTGCCAAGGGAAATGAACATAGCAAGGTGCATGTACTCGTAGTTTGTTACTTCACATCTACTCGGGTCATAACAACTATTCAGGTTAAAAGGTCTTTCCTGGGGATTCCATAAACTCTGTGTAGGCTTAGAGTGAAGCCTTCATAGAGTTTGCATGTTTGCGCAGTGAGCAGCAGCACTAATTAAATATGCATGCCGCACACTGTGTTTAAATGTAAACATGCATGGTTTTGTGTCCAGCAACAGTGTTGTTGGTAAGAAAAACATGTAAAGCAACACAAACACCTGCAGACATATATACCTGTTTACCTATGGGCAACCTAGGGCTGTGGGATTGCGCAGAAAGCCACAATGACTACCAGGGTTTTTAATAAAGTAATGTATAGAGTTCCAGCACATTACACAAAAGTATATACAGTGCACAGTAGTGTGGACACCTGCATCAGGCATACTGAATAAAAGTTGTGTAAATGATCAGTGAGGGTACATAGACTGCATTATAAATAAATAGTCAGGATGAAGTGTGTATATTGAAAAGGGACACACAGATTAACTGTAGGGATGAACCTAGGGGAAGAGGACAAGTGAAACATGATAATGTGCAGCACATGAGTGCATGTCACTGAAGACAGTTGTTGCACGAACACTAATCACATATTGACATTCTACAGTATGGACTGCACAGTTATTGTATATTACGTGACTGTAACGCATGATGACATATCAGTGGAGCAGATACTTTGTGATATAAGCATCCTAACATGAACAGTGGACAGGGATCAGGGATATATCATATATATCAGGGATGGTATATACAATAGGGATTATGTATGTGCATATTGTTGAAGCTGTGCAAAATGTGTTGCCTGTATATGACTATTGTCAGCACAGGTCTCAACCAAGCAGGGCACATAGTAACAGGCCCTTGGACAACAATTGCCAGAAGCACACACAATCAGGGACAATATTTGTAAGTTGCCTGCCAAGAGAAAAGAATATAGCAAGGTGCATGTAGCTCATAGTTTGTTACTTCACATCTACTCGGGTCATAACAACTATTCAGGTTAAAAGGTCTTTCCTGGGGATTCCATAAACTCTGTGTTGGCTTAGAGTGAAGCCTTCATAGAGTTTACATGTTTGCGCAGTGAGCAGCAGCACTAATTAAATATGCATGCCGCACACTGTGTTTAAATGTAAACATGCATGGTTTTGTGTCCAGCAACAGTGTTGTTGGTAAGAAAAACATGTAAAGCAACACAAACACCTGCAGACATATATACCTGTTTACCTATGGGCAGCCTAGGGCTGTGGGATTGCGCAGAAAGCCACAATGACTAACAGAGTTTTTAATAAAGTAATGTATAGAGTTCCAACACATTACACAAAAGTGTATACAGTGCACAGTAGTTTGGACACCTGCGTCAGGCATACTGAATAAAAGTTGTGTAAATGATCAGTGAGGGTACATAGACTGCATTATAAATAAATAGTCAGGATGAGGTGTGTATATTGAAAAGGGACACACAGATGAACTGTAGGAATGAACCTAGGAGAAGAGGACAAGTGAAACATGATAACGTACAGCAGATGAGTGCATGTCACTGAAGACAGTTGTAGCATGAACACTAATCACATATTGACATTCTACAGTATGGACTGCACAGTTATTGTATATTACGTGACTGTAACGCATGATGGCATATCAGTGGAGCAGATACTTTGTGATATAAGCATCCTGACATGAACAGTGGACAGGGATCAGGGATATATCATATATATCAGGGATGTTATATACAATAGGGATTATGTATGTGCATATTGTTGAAGCTGTGCAAAATGTGTTGCCTGTATATGAATGTATTGCCAGCACAGGTCTCAACCAAGCAGGACACATAGTAACAGGCCCATGGACAACAATAAACAGAAGCACACACAATCAGGGACAATATCAGAATAATACCACCAGTAATCATATATCTTCCACTTAATATAGGTGATTGTGAGTGATCATAGATGGTTCTGCAAGAGCACACTTGTACAACTCTTATAATTCATCAGCAATCTCTGAGGGGAATCAAACACTCCTCCCTCAAAATGTAACATCTGCCAAAGGTATTTTGAGGGGCACTTTTATGCCTGTATTAGAAATAACGAGCAATCCTGGTTAGATAACGGGTATGCATACCACGTAGTCTACTCATAGGAGTGTGTTGTCCATATTATAATTATCTTGTGCATTTGCGTTCAGAATGGAAGTAATCCCCTCATGAGTTTCCTTCAGCTACTGTGTCCCCATGGCTGTGGCATCAATCCTTTGTGTGTGTTGATACTCTATGCATTATACCAATACCACATTTGGATTTAATGATTGTCCACAATTTGCAGTCCTCCACAAAGCTGGTTGGAGAAAGGATGTCTAAGTCAGTTTTGATGTCTGGCACTTAAATAATGGACTGGAAAGGGCCTACCATAGAGCCCTGAGGTACGGATGTGTTCATTGGACTCTAGCTAGAGGCGACTTCACACACTGCAACATATTTCTCCGTCACTTATGTGTTCCAGTTGTTTACCTACTTGGTGACATAGGTATTTATGGTCACTTGTGACAGTTTCTCTGTAATACTTGACTGCTGATTTGTGTCCAGTGCCTTGGCCAGGCCAAGTTACACAGGATGATAGTGTTGTCATTATGCATGCCTCTGGTAACTCTCTCGAAGACAGCAAACAGATGTCACAGACATGATATAGTCTGAACAAATCAAACGTGGGTTTAGTACACAGTTGGGATATTACCTGTATCCATTTAGAGAAGGTCCATGATGACTCCTTGGCCTACTTCACAGATGAGGAGAGTCAGGATGGGTGTATAACTCCATGCATCAGGTGATGGCCTCCCCAAGTCAGACCTCCCCAAGTCAGAAGGATGCATGTTGCTGTACATACTTCTAGGGGAATATAGGCTGTCTCAAGGCTGTGTTGACATACAGATTCACCTCTGTCTAGTAGGTCAGATTTTAAGTCACAAATTACCTTCAGAATTCTCGTGTATCAATGGACACGCCCACTCTATATATATATATATATATATATATATATATATATATATATATATATATATATATATATATACACAGTAGGTCCAAAGTGTCTTTTTACAAACATTTTGTAGATGACATTTTTTTTTTAATCTGGAAAAGTCAGCACTCTGAATTGGTTTCATTTATAGAGTATTTAGATAAAACCACTGGATTTCTGAAGTTCAAGCTTAATTCATCAGATAAGGAATTGTGCTTTTTAGATGTGGAATAACATCAGCACATGTATCTATAGAAAGGATGTACATCCACAGGTCCAGTATGCACACACCCCATACTTTTAAGGGGATAGTTAAAAGTCATTTTTTACGAGTGAGCAGGTTAAATACTGATGATGCAAAATGTCATGAGCAAATTTATGAAATGACAGAAGAATTTTTGGAGAGAGGTTATGGAGAACAACTTTTAAATGATGAATAAAGTAAAAAGAAAAATAGCTGCTTCTATGTACGGTCTCCAGTAACAGCGAGAATAAATAACAAAAAGTATGTATGTGAGACCGCTCGGGCAGTGCTGTGATAGTTAAAAGTCAAGTCAGTTTAACTCCTTCAAAATAAGTATACAAAATACCAGCACGGGAACATGAAGCCACAGTCCATAAGGCATACAGCATACGATAGCACAATTCATAAAATAGGTCAGTATTCACTTCACCATAAATAAATTGAGGGAAACAATCCAAACGAAATAATCCAAACGGATAAGTCGAGACACTTTATTGACATAAAACTGGCAAGCGCTTTCACCTTCCAGGCTTCCTCAGGCCAAACACAGTAAGAAACATTTAACATATATTTATACCCTCTAAGCCTTAGTGACATCACTTACTTCCCAAACAATTAATCCCTTAAAAACAAATCCTTAAAAAATATAAAAATATAGCCTACATTATATACATATAGTGCGCTAACAGGCTAAAATACCATATATAAAAATACCAAGTATAATGATATCAATGATATTCAGAAACGAATTCAAGAACTAAATAACATATAATATATTAAATTATATATTAAATCTATGCATCAAGAGTAACAAAGTAGTTATTCAGCACAGGAACTATGCACAATAATTTGAACTTATACTCATATAAGATTTAACTTCATATGAAATCAGTATGCTTAACTAAACTAATATGTGCATTCAGTTGGAGAGCAGTTAAATAAATAAATACATGTTGAACGACTTATGAAGTCAATATAGCTTAACAAAACTAATAAAAGCTCTCGATTTAAAACAAATAAATAAATGGATAGATACACATCTAAAACTAATAATACATGTTGAGTGACATAAAAAATACAAAAGTCCACCTCTTTAATAACCTTGCATTGAATCTAGGGGTACAAGGATAAATAAATGTATAAATACATAAAACATCTATTTTCTACTTTCTACTTTCTATTATCTATTTTCTAAGCTCCTTTCCTTTCAAAATAGGTTTAATAGGAATTCTATCATTTAGCCCAAGCTCTCTATCAGCTCTCAGTCTGATAATCCATTTAGTCTCACTTTGTTCCGTCTTATTCCTGATGTCACCCCTCCTAATGGTGGGTTGATTAATTTGAACAACTAAAAATTTGAATTTGTGTTCTGAAGAAGTATCAAGAACATTTTTAGATAGTGCATTATTTTCAGGTTTGATCCTTATGTTATATAAATGTTCACTATCAGAACAATAATCATAAAAACTGTCATTAATCCTTCCAATATAGAGGCTGTCTAATAGGAAGGCAGATACTGTATTAATAATCTCATCTACGTGTTTCAGATCTATTCGTTTATAAAAACGTATGTCACTCAACATATCATATGCCTACTTAAAATATTGGGATGTATTGAGAGTAGACCCCAATATTTCTGAAATTGTAGGTGAATCCCCAAGATTTATTTACAAGAATATACTTAACTTACATAGAATGTTATATAGTTCAAATAGAATGGAAACTACCATACAACCAAAGGTTTTAGGAAATGCCACTAGACCATGCAAGAAATGTAATTACTGTGATTATATGGATAGCACAGCTGTGTTTGTACACCCTATTACATCACAACCTTTTAATTTCTACCCTCAGGCTAATTGTAATACCCAACATGTTGTCTACTTAGCCACCTATGGATCTTGCCCAGCATTTTATGTTGGCAAGACCGACAGGTGGCTAAGAGACAGAATTAGGGAACATTTATATAACATAAGGATCAAATCTGAAAATAATGCACTATCTAAACATGTTCTTGATACTTCTTCAGAACACAAATTCAATTTTTTTGTTGTTCAAATTAATCAACCCACCATTAGGAGGGGTGACATCAGGAATAAGATGGAACAAAGTGAGACTAAATGGATTATCAGACTGAGAGCTGATAGAGAGCTTGGGCTAAATGATAGAATTCCTATTAAACCTATTTTGAAAGGAAAGGAGCTTAGAAAATAGATAATAGAAAGTAGAAAGTAGAAAATAGATGTTTTATGTATTCATGAATGTATTTATCCTTGTACCCCTAGATTCAATACAAGGTTATTAAAGAGGTGGACTTTTGTATTTTTTATGTCACTCAACATGTATTATTAGTTTTAGATGTGAATCTATCCATTTATTTATTTATTTGTTTTAAATTGAGAGCTTTTATTAGTTTTGTTAAGCTATATTGACTTCATAAGTCGTTCAACATGTATTTATTTATTTAACTGCTCTCCAACTGAATGCACGTATTAGTTTAGTTAAGCATACTGATTTCATATGAAGTTAAATCTTATATGAGTATGAGTTCAAATTATTGTGCATAGTTCTTGTGCTGAATAACTACTTTGTTACTCTTGATGCATAGATTTAATATATAATTTAATATATTATATGTTATTTAGTTCTTGAATTCGTTTCTGAATATCATTGATATCATTATACTTGGTATTTTTATATATGGTATTTTAGCCTGTTAGCGCACTATATGTATATAATGTAGGCTATATTTTTATATTTTTTAAGGATTTGTTTTTAAGGGATTAATTGTTTGAGAAGGAAGTGATGTCACTAAGGCTTAGAGGGTATAAATATATGTTAAATATTTCTTACTGTGTTTGGCCTGAGGAAGCCTCGAAGGTGAAAGCACTTGCCAGTTTTATGTCAATAAAGTGTCTCGACTTATCCGTTTGGATTATTTCTTTTGGATTGTTTCCCTCAATTTATTTATGGTGAAGTGAATACTGACCTATTCTATGAATTGTGCTATCGTATGCTGTATGCCTTATGGACTGTGGCTTCATGTTCCCATGCTGGTATTTTGTATACTTATTTTGAGGGAGTTAAACTGACTTGACTTTTAACTATAACAGCACTGCCCGAGCGGTCTCACATACAACTTTTAAATGATGTTAAGAGCGATGTTATGAATGATAGGGAATGTTTTGCTAGACCATACTTTAAGGCGCCCATATCTAGGAATAGAAATGATAATGGTCAGAAAAGAGGGATTATCTTACATTACATGACAAATAGCATAAAAACACTGGAAGCAACAGACCAAGGCTGCGAAATAAAAAATGCAAACATTTATTTCCACAATAAACAAATGGTGAGCGCTTTCGTGGACCAACCCACTTCATCAGACAAAGATTATAACTTAAAAAACTCCTTTTATACCAGTTCATGACAATTAAGCAACATTAAATCCATTTTATTAGGAAGGGATTTGCTTAAATGATTATATTTTTAATTCTTATTTGTATAGGAACTCACTTTGGTTGTTATAATATTTATTTGTCATATTTTTTACATATGATATTGTGTTTTTAACATGCTATTGCAATTCTTATGGCTGTTTGCTCTGTTGCTTTAAATGAAGGTGGAGATGTTTGCACTTGCTTAATTGTCATGAACTGGTATAAAAGGAATTTTTTAAGTTATAATCATTGTCTGATGAAGTGGCTTGGTCCACGAAAGCGCTCATCGTTTGTTTATTGTGGAAATAAATTTTTGTATTTTTTATTTCGCAGCCTTGGTCTGTTGCTTCCAGTGTTTTTATGCTATTTGACTGGATTTTGGAAGCACAGTCTACCTTAACCACTTATTTTTTGGTTTTGCTTATTACATGACGACCTTTACTAGACACATTAATCAAGTGAAAGAGATAATTATTAAAAATTGGGGTATACTTGAGTCCATGCCTGAAATTAATGGGATTATAGGCAGCAAACCATCGTTTGCTTTTAAGAATTGCCCAAATTTCAAGAACAGATTATGTTATAAAGGCACGTCTAATATCATGGATAGTCATCACTCTAACAGGACAGGGACATTTTCTTGTTTTAATTGTTGTTGTTTGTCTTTTTGGCTTTTCCCGGTTAGGGGTTGCCACAGTGGAACTCTGGTCTGCTAATGGTTGGCAGTAGATTTTTTTATGGTGCCGAGTTGCCAGCCTGACACCCAACCTTCAGCGAAGGCACGCTCATTGACGCATGTCTTTCGGAGGCCACTCAACCACGGGGAGGACATGCAGACTCCACAAAGAAGGCATTCCAGCCGTGAATCGAATAGGAGAACCTCTTGCTGTGAGGCAACAACGTTACTGCTGTACCACCGCAGCATCTTGTTTTAATTGTGTAATTTGTAAATATGTATCCCATGAGGATTTTTTTATTCACCTTATAACAAATAGGAAATATCGTTTTCATTCTTCTTCCACCTGTAATACACTTAACATTGTATATTTGGCAATCTAAACTAGGTGCTTGCTTTCTTAGTAGTGAAATGCTTACATAAATTAAAAGATTGGATTATTGAGCATTATTCAGAGATATGTAGGAGGATCACTACGAATGCCCTGGCAAAGCATGTGATTGATAAGGGCAATGCTCATGAATTTAAGTTTAGGGTTATACAGAATGTATATAAAAATTAAAGAGGCAGGAACTTAAACAATAGATTAAAGGTTTGTGAATACAATTGGATTTTATGTCTGCAAGCTGACTCGGAACCAGGTATAAATTTGAGTTTTAGCATTAAACCTGTCCTAAAAATGAAGTAAACTTGTTTCCATTAATTTTAATGAACACATTGTATTTTCTTATTAGAATGCTGTAAGGTTTACACCTATGAGTTTTATGTGGAGTTTTAAGTTTTGAATTATATGTTAATTTTTTGGTTAGTGTGGTTCTAAATGATGATTGGGCTGTGTCATATGATCATTTTGGATGTTTTAAAAGTTGACTGTGAATGTTTTAACTTTTCACACACTGATGAAGGGTTGCTATACCGAAAGCTTTGCTGTTGCTTTTTCTATTTTTGTATTAATAAATAAGTGTTGGCTTGCATTTCCAAGTCCGTGTTTGTTTTTTGTCATATCAGGACACATTAAAGAGTATTTGTTTATGGCTCATGCAGAACATCTCCTGACACAAACGCTAATAGCCACACAATGGTGCTGCTGACCATCTCAATAATCCTTGGGTGTAGCAGCACAACTGCACATACAATGAATTTCACAAGGTTGTAATTGCATCAAAACATGTAATGCTTGTGTGTATCACAGTATAACAACCATGTGTATGAGACAAGACTTATGTGCCCATGTAATCAACATGAATTGATATTGATGTCAGTCATAGAACATTTAATGATGCACACCTGTGCCATACTGCAGGTGTCACTGTGATGCTGAAATGTCAACTGTGTAGAAGATTGATCTGCTACACTAAAAACACATGTCCTAATACACCACCAATATACATAATAGTCTATCATACAATGTCAACAGTTCTCAGGAGGCATATTACTACAGTTGTCATAGAAGGAGCATGCACTACAATGGCATCAATGACCATAAATATGGTCAACCATTCATAGGGTTATAGGACATTGTTAGGCTAATGGCCAACATCACATGAAATCCTAGCCATTATTATACCCTGTAAAAAAATACTATTTTCTATATTATGGAAGGCAATAAGCCTATTGTGCATATGTGTATACTTGCTTGATTGCATTACATTTTGTCACTGTCCATATGGGATAGGTGCACCACACCATGACTGCATTAACAATCACACATGCAGTGGTCTTTTGATGGCTTGCAGATGCTCATGGAAGGACTCTGCTTCATGATGTGTGTATGCATATTTGACATGAAGGTATCCTCCATTTTTCTGCAGGAAGGATGTTATGTGGCCAGTGGAAAAAGGAAAGTGGTGAATGCATGAGGCAACATGAAAGGTTTCAAGTGGTAGTGCAATGAAGAATGATTCCAAAGATCATACAATACCCATAATGTACTACCAACCACATACAGCAGTAGACGGGGCCTGATTTGAACATTACACCTGTATAGGTGTATATGAATTCCATATAATGTCAAAGTAGCAGCACCACAAATGTCTGACAGTAACACTGCCCCATTGCATTTTATGGAGTATGATAGCATCATTGTATGCTGAGGAGAACATGTTGGGAGATGTGTAGGAGATAGATATAGAATCACACCCCTGTATAAAATTGTCTGAAAAGTGATAGATGTATGTACAGATGCACAATCACCTGCTGTCAGATTAGAACCTCTATATGTATAGGTAAACTAGTTAGCAAACACAGTAGTTAATGTTACTGACATAGCATGGGCTTGTCTTGAATGCTGTCAGAGTGCATGTTACACGGGATGACATCATTATTGTATGCTGCAATGAGATGTTTGGAGTAGGGTTTGACATAGCTGTGGTCTCACATATTGTCCTAAAATTGTCACTATAGTGATTGTTGACTAAAATGAGACTTGAACCCCAACCTACCCATTTAGGTAACACAGTACCTAACACAAGCGCCATGGCAGAACTCTGGCTTTTATACTATCTGAAAACACTTTATAGCTGATGGCATCAACAGTGTCTGGTGAGAAAAAGATGGTAATAGCATTGTCTGACATGCTGGTGTAAAATGCTCTCTTGAATGTCAACAAAGTGAAACACATACACACACACACACACACACACACACACACACACACACACACACACACACACACACACACACACACACACACACACACTGACTGCAGTGAGAATAGAACCCCTGCCTACCTATTTAGTGCCCAGCACAAGTCTGGCTTTTACATTGTCTGACAATACTTTATAGCTGATGACATCAGCAGTGTCTGGTGAGAAGAAGATGGTAATAGCAGTGTCCCACATACTGGTATAGGATAGTCTCTTGAATGTCAACCAACTGAACAGATATACACAACTTGACTGCAGTGAGAACATAACCCCTACGTAACTAAGTACACTGACTACAGAACACAATATTTAATACAAGCACCACAGCACAGGTCTGGCTTGGACACTGTCCAACAACACTTTATAGATGATGATATCAGCAGTGTCTGGTGAGAAGAAGATGGTAATAGCACTGTCTGACATCGTTTTTTTCTTAAAACTTGCATATTTTCTGTCCTTGACCTAGCACTCTTGTGTGGGGTCATTTACTGCATTGTTATAACTTGATATTACTTGTGAACCTCTGCTATCTCTGTAAAAAACAAAAAAAATCTTGCTTTTTTCCCACTTTTCTGAGAGTTAAAAAAGTTCAGTTACAGGCTTGCTGTTCCTGAACTGTTTGAAAGTTTCTGTGAGGCCATTTTTGCTTGGGCTGAAGGAGGGTCTCTGTGTTTATCAGTGGGAGTGACTAACATTTAGGTGCTTCTCTGTCCTGCGGAGAGGTGGTTACTGACTTGAAACTGTAGTTTTATTGGCCACTAGGGGTCATTTCCATAACTCCTCCATTTGTCCTCAGAGGAGTGGTTTAAGGCAGTAACTTGTAGTTTATTGGCCAACATGTTCTTGATACTTCTTCAGAACACAAATTCAAATTTTTGTTGTTCAAATTAATCAACCCACCATTAGGAGGTGACATCAGGAATAAGATGGAACAAAAGTGAGACTAAATGGATTATCAGACTGAGAGCTGATAGAGAGCTTTAAATGATAGAATTCCTATTAAACCTATTTTGAAAGGAAAGGAGCTTAGAAAATAGATAATAGAAAGTAGAAAGTAGAAAATAGATGTTTTATGTATTCATGAATGTATTTATCCTTGTACCCCTAGATTCAATACAAGGTTATTAAAGAGGTGGACTTTTGTATTTTTTATGTCACTCAACATGTATTATTAGTTTTAGATGTGAATCTATCCATTTATTTATTTATTTGTTTTAAATTGAGAGCTTTTATTAGTTTTGTTAAGCTATATTGACTTCATAAGTCGCTTCAACATGTATTTATTTATTTAACTGCTCTCCAACTGAATGCACGTATTAGTTTAGTTAAGCATACTGATTTCATATGAAGTTAAATCTTATATGAGTATGAGTTCAAATTATTGTGCATAGTTCTTGTGCTGAATAACTACTTTGTTACTCTTGATGCATAGATTTAATATATAATTTAATATATTATATGTTATTTAGTTCTTGAATTCGCTTCTGAATATCATTGATATCATTATACTTGGTATTTTATATATGGTATTTTAGCCTGTTAGCGCACTATATGTATATAATGTAGGCTATATTTTTATATTTTTTAAGGATTTGTTTTTAAGGGATTAATTGTTTGAGAAGGAAGTGATGTCACTAAGGCTTAGAGGGTATAAATATATGTTAAATATTTCTTACTGTGTTTGGCCTGAGGAAGCCTCAAGGTGAAAGCACTTGCCAGTTTTATGTCAATAAAGTGTCTCGACTTATCCGTTTGGATTATTTCTTTTGGATTGTTTCCCCAATTTATTTATGGTGAAGTGAATACTGACCTATTCTATGAATTGTGCTATCGTATGCTGTATGCCTTATGGACTGTGGCTTCATGTTCCCATGCTGGTATTTTGTATACTTATTTTGAGGGAGTTAAACTGACTTGACTTTTAACTATCACAGCACTGCCCGGCGGTCTCACATACAACTTTTAAATGATGTTAAGAGCATGTTATGAATGATAGGGAATGTTTTGCTAGACCATACTTTAAGGCGCCCATATCTAGGAATAGAAATGATAATGGTCAGAAAAGAGGATTATCTTACATTACATGACAAATAGCATAAAACACTGGAAGCAACAGACCAAGGCTGCGAAATAAAAAATGCAAACATTTATTTCCACAATAAACAAATGGTGAGCGCTTGGGACCAACCCACTTCATCAGACAAAGATTATAACTTAAAAACTCCTTTATACCAGTTCATGACAATTAAGCAACATTAAATCCATTTTATTAGGAAGGATTTGCTTAAATGATTATATTTTAATTCTTATTTGTATAGGAACTCACTTTGGTTGTTATAATATTTATTTGTCATATTTTTACATATGATATTGTGTTTTAACATGCTATTGCAATTCTTATGGCTGTTTGCTCTGTTGCTTTAAATGAAGGTGGAGATGTTTGCACTTGCTTAATTGTCATGAACTGGTATAAAAGGAATTTTTTAAGTTATAATCATTGTCTGATGAAGTGGCTTGGTCCACAAAAGCGCTCATCGTTTGTTTATTGTGGAAATAAATTTTTGTATTTTTTATTCGCAGCCTTGGTCTGTTGCTTCCAGTGTTTTTATGCTATTTGACTGGATTTTGGAAGCACAGTCTACCTTAACCACTTATTTTTTGGTTTTGCTTATTACATGACGACCTTTACTAGACACATTAATCAAGTGAAAGAGATAATTATTAAAAATTGGGGTATACTTGAGTCCATGCCTGAAATTAATGGGATTATAGGCAGCAAACCATCGTTTGCTTTTAAGAATTGCCCAAATTTCAAGAACAGATTATGTTATAAAGGCACGTCTAATATCATGGATAGTCATCACTCTAACAGGACAGGGACATTTTCTTGTTTTAATTGTTGTTGTTTGTCTTTTTGGCTTTTCCCGGTTAGGGGTTGCCACAGTGGAACTCTGGTCTGCTAATGGTTGGCAGTAGATTTTTTTATGGTGCCGAGTTGCCAGCCTGACACCCAACCTTCAGCGAGAGCACGCTCATTGACGCATGTCTTTGGGAGGCCACTCAACCACGGGGAGGACATGCAGACTCCACAAAGAAGGCATTCCAGCCGTGAATCGAACAGGAGAACCTCTTGCTGTGAGGCAACAACGTTACTGCTGTACCACCGCGGCATCTTGTTTTAATTGTGTAATTTGTAAATATGTATCCCATGAGGATTTTTTTATTCACCTTATAACAAATAGGAAATATCGTTTTCATTCTTCTTCCACCTGTAATACACTTAACATTGTATATTTGGCAATCTAAACTAGGTGCTTGCTTTCTTAGTAGTGAAATGCTTACATAAATTAAAAGATTGGATTATTGAGCATTATTCAGAGATATGTAGGAGGATCACTACGAATGCCCTGGCAAAGCATGTGATTGATAAGGGCAATGCTCATGAATTTAAGTTTAGGGTTATACAGAATGTATATAAAAATTAAAGAGGCAGGAACTTAAACAATAGATTAAAGGTTTGTGAATACAATTGGATTTTATGTCTGCAAGCTGACTCGGAACCAGGTATAAATTTGAGTTTTAGCATTAAACCTGTCCTAAAAATGAAGTAAACTTGTTTCCATTAATTTTAATGAACACATTGTATTTTCTTATTAGAATGCTGTAAGGTTTACACCTATGAGTTTTATGTGGAGTTTTAAGTTTTGAATTATATGTTAATTTTTTGGTTAGTGTGGTTCTAAATGATGATTGGGCTGTGTCATATGATCATTTTGGATGTTTTAAAAGTTGACTGTGAATGTTTTAACTTTTCACACACTGATGAAGGGTTGCTATACCGAAAGCTTTGCTGTTGCTTTTTCTATTTTTGTATTAATAAATAAGTGTTGGCTTGCATTTCCAAGTCCGTGTTTGTTTTTTGTCATATCAGGACACATTAAAGAGTATTTGTTTATGGCTCATGCAGAACATCTCCTGACACAAACGCTAATAGCCACACAATGGTGCTGCTGACCATCTCAATAATCCTTGGGTGTAGCAGCACAACTGCACATACAATGAATTTCACAAGGTTGTAATTGCATCAAAACATGTAATGCTTGTGTGTATCACAGTATAACAACCATGTGTATGAGACAAGACTTATGTGCCCATGTAATCAACATGAATTGATATTGATGTCAGTCATAGAACATTTAATGATGCACACCTGTGCCATACTGCAGGTGTCACTGTGATGGTGGAAAGTGAATTGTGTAGAAGGTTGATCTGCTCTACTAAAAAAACACATGTCCTAATACACCACCAATATACATAATAGTCTATCATACAATGTCAACAGTTCTCAGGAGGCATATTACTACAGTTGTCATAGAAGGAGCATGCACTACAATGGCATCAATGACCATAAATATGGTCAACCATTCATAGGGTTATAGGACATTGTTAGGCTAATGGCCAACATCACATGAAATCCTAGCCATTATTATACCCTGTAAAAAAATACTATTTTCTATATTATGGAAGGCAATAAGCCTATTGTGCATATGTGTATACTTGCTTGATTGCATTACATTTTGTCACTGTCCATATGGGATAGGTGCACCACACCATGACTGCATTAACAATCACACATGCAGTGGTCTTTTGATGGCTTGCAGATGCTCATGGAAGGACTCTGCTTCATGATGTGTGTATGCATATTTGACATGAAGGTATCCTCCATTTTTCTGCAGGAAGGATGTTATGTGGCCAGTGGAAAAAGGAAAGTGGTGAATGCATGAGGCAACATGAAAGGTTTCAAGTGGTAGTGCAATGAAGAATGATTCCAAAGATCATACAATACCCATAATGTACTACCAACCACATACAGCAGTAGACGGGGCCTGATTTGAACATTACACCTGTATAGGTGTATATGAATTCCATATAATGTCAAAGTAGCAGCACCACAAATGTCTGACAGTAACACTGCCCCATTGCATTTTATGGAGTATGATAGCATCATTGTATGCTGAGGAGAACATGTTGGGAGATGTGTAGGAGATAGATATAGAATCACACCCCTGTATAAAATTGTCTGAAAAGTGATAGATGTATGTACAGATGCACAATCACCTGCTGTCAGATTAGAACCTCTATATGTATAGGTAAACTAGTTAGCAAACACAGTAGTTAATGTTACTGACATAGCATGGGCTTGTCTTGAATGCTGTCAGAGTGCATGTTACACGGGATGACATCATTATTGTATGCTGCAATGAGATGTTTGGAGTAGGGTTTGACATAGCTGTGGTCTCACATATTGTCCTAAAATTGTCACTATAGTGATTGTTGACTAAAATGAGACTTGAACCCCAACCTACCCATTTAGGTAATACAGTACCTAACACAAGCGCCATGGCAGAACTCTGGCTTTTATACTATCTGAAAACACTTTATAGCTGATGGCATCAACAGTGTCTGGTGAGAAAAAGATGGTAATAGCATTGTCTGACATGCTGGTGTAAAATGCTCTCTTGCATGTCAATCAAATGAACACACATACACACACACATACACACACACACACACACACACACACACACACACACACACACACACACACACACACACACACACACACTGACTGCAGTGAGAATAGAACCCCTGCCTACCTATTTAGTGCCCAGCACAAGTCTGGCTTTTACATTGTCTGACAATACTTTATAGCTGATGACATCAGCAGTGTCTGGTGAGAAGAAGATGGTAATAGCAGTGTCCCACATACTGGTATAGGATAGTCTCTTGAATGTCAACCAACTGAACAGATATACACAACTTGACTGCAGTGAGAACATAACCCCTACGTAACTAAGTACACTGACTACAGAACACAATATTTAATACAAGCACCACAGCACAGGTCTGGCTTGGACACTGTCCAACAACACTTTATAGATGATGATATCAGCAGTGTCTGGTGAGAAGAAGATGGTAATAGCACTGTCTGACATGCTGGAGTAAAATGCTGTATCAAATGTCAGCCTCATGAACATACACATACCAGCTGACCACAGTGAGAATAGAACCCCTACCTACCTATTTACACAGCACAGTATTTAACACAAGTACCATTCTGTCTTTTACAATGCTGAAGGACAATTCATAGTGGATGACATCTCCGCTGGATGTTTGAGAGATGATGTTGTGAGGCCTACATTAAATGGATTTGGAGGCATGTACCACTGTCAAAATATTGGTATTCTATGGGATTGCACTGATGATTGCTGAATACATAGTTACATTCTTTTCACTAGACAAACACATGCACACACCTGTTGACTGCACTGAGACTGGAACACCTACCAAACTAAGTACACTGGGTAGAAAATTCAGTACTTCATGCAAGTGCCACAGCACAACTCTGACTTTTATAATGCTGCAGGACAGTTTATAGAGGATGACATCAGCATTGTATATTTGAAAAAAGATGTTGGGAGGCCCATCTGAAATGGATGGCTAACCATGTACAACTGTCAAAATATGAAAGTTCTGCATATTAACAGATTGATGAGTGTGCAAAATGTAGCAGTTGCTGTTGTTTTTCCAATGTGCAGGTATACCTTAATAATACAGCTTTGCAAATTATATGCAAACAGCTGTCCACATTACTACAGGTGCTGGAAAATCTGAATGTGTATTGTCAGTACAAAGATATACATGGTAGATAAGAAAGCATTTGTATTTATTTCTGTAGTGTAATTGATGTATTTGGGAACACATACTGAGAGGCCAAGTTTCAAATGCATGGGTGGAGGTAACACATGGCTACAGTGTAAATATCTTTGTGTTTTTACATGTACTTACATGGGATGAAGACTAAATGGGGAGTAAACATCAGTAATTCATGCTATTGTACACTTTCCATACTGAACTGTCAAACAGCTGATGTGTGTGATTAATGGCAAAGTGTTTGCACATGTGAGATAAACATTTATACTGCATTCCTTGTTTACATGGAGTTAAGCAATGAACAAACACGGGTCTCCACTTCATTGCTAAAATTGTGGATAGTACTGTAGTACTGAGTGTAAGAAACACATCTGCTGCCTAAGTGACTCTGTGGTAGCAGGTGCAAACAGAATGACATTTTTCCTTTTTGAGTCCAGATGATACAGGGTTCAAATCCAAGTGTATCTAATAGTTTTAAATATGTAAACGGGAAAAAAAATTCACACTGTGTGCACTGAGCAGAAAATGGCAGTAAAAATACCTTTGTAGTCCAACAAGGGTTCTGTTCACAAAATGTATACCAGAGTCCAAAGTATAAAAAATAAATTTAATAAAACGCACAGAACATGAAAAGGCAGAAAAATTCAAAAAGAAATCCAAGTACAAGTGATTAAGTGCTTTCACCCCTGAAATTTTTGTGGGTCTTCTTCAGAACCATAAAACCTTATAACACTAGCAAACTTTAAATAAATACAACCTTTTAATTTAAAAGGCCATATAACTCACATCAATTAAAACAGCTACTAGTGTATTATGCAGCGCTGTTGGTTGAAACCATTTCATGTAACTTTTAAAAGGCTAAGTCCAAACAAAGCTACAAGAACTTGAAATGAAATTAGGCAAGGTAAGGAACCTTCAATGTGACAATGTATATTTAAATGAAAGTATTCAAAGTAAAAGAGTTCCTAAAGGGTTATGGATGTTTAAATTTCCAAGTGGTTTGACCAAGGGAAGCACAGAAACAATTGAGCTATTAGAAATATTTGACAGGCATGGGTTAGAATTAATGCATTTTATTATTAGAGTTAATAATGTTAGAATTAAGCACTTGGAAGAGTTAAACACATTTAATGGAGAAATATTGGATGATTTATTGTTTGATAGTAATGTTTCCAAATATGAAAGTATTTTTGATAAAGTTGAAAATTTAGCTAAAGCTAATTTGCTTAGAAAACAAAAAAAAAGTTTTAAAAGGATGAAAATGATTATTCCCACAATACAGCTTAACCTTTACCGGGTCTATATTAGAACACCGAACATACAAAATGTTGAGTGTTCTAATATCGAACCCTAGCAATCGAAAATACAAAACATTGAACATTTGGAACAGCAAATTTTTTCCAAGGGAAAACATTTGCTGTTCCAAAACACATACACACAACACAAGCACACCAAACAAACAGCAATCCACACACATAAACCTAAACTCTTACACCTAACCCTACACTAAACTATACATACACCACTAACTATCCACTTACCTTAACCCAAACCCTAACCCTAAGGTCCGTCACTATCGCACAGTCACCTCACCCGCACGCTAACCCTAACCGCCCTAACCCACACGTCCACACAATCGCACACTTAGCTGACTCTCACCCTAACCCAAACTCACCTAATCTGCCCTAACCCACATGTCTACACAGTCACACATTTACCTGAACCTGACCCATAACTTTCCACCAGAGAGCTGAAACTACCGAAGCAACAGAAATGGACAACCAAATTCTTTCCCTAGGAAAGAATTCAGTTTCCTGTTTCTTCGATATTTTCAGCGTTCGCTGAAAATGGGTCAATATTAGAACACTCGACATTTCAAATGTTCGGTGTTTTAATATAGACCCCTTTTACCAACATCCTATTGTCCTAATACAAGAGGAATAATGCACACTCTTAACAGGGAGGGGGTTGAAGGTTACAGAATAGGAGCAATTAGAGAGGGTGATACACAAGAATCACTCCACAGTCCCCCACCTGACAATGGTGGAGATGAAAGAATTCATTATGACAATGAATGCCCACCACTCAGATATTCTAAAAGGATTTTTAACAAAAATAGCAACTATTTTTACCACAAGCCTACACT
Organism: Protopterus annectens; assembly: GCF_019279795.1. Classification (NCBI taxonomy): domain Eukaryota; kingdom Metazoa; phylum Chordata; order Ceratodontiformes; family Protopteridae; genus Protopterus; species Protopterus annectens. The sequence continues at coordinate 1,807,204,151 of NC_056737.1, read as the reverse complement.
CCTCAGGGGAGAGGAACAAAGGGACAGTCATTGTTTGAGAAACAGCAACTGGAATCATTATGAGAGAGAGACCCCCCAGACTAATTTATTACTTCTTACAAGAGAAAACTTTTGTCATACTAAAGGTTTAATATTTTTAATTATACGGAACAGGAGATCAATGAAACTAAATTTTCCCTTTTTAGAAACGTGCTTAAATTTGTCCTAACATATAAAACAGAGATTACAGATGTCCTAATGGAACTGAAGCTTTTTTTGCAAGGAAGTTCAATTTTCAGGTAATGTTTAAAGACAATAATTTGAATAAAAGTGTCATTTCTACTAACAACAAATTTAAGAAGAAAAGTATTTTCAACTCCCAGCTCCACCCGACCATTGCCATATTTGAAAATGTATGTACTAGTGAGCTGTACACAGTTGTCAATCAGCAAAAAAAAGATTTTTTTGACTTAACAAGAATCTTCCTTGTTTAGGGAACTCAGGACAACTACCAATTTAAGGATAATGAAACCAGAGAAATGGGGAGGGATAGTGTCAGTAGATAATATGGATTACAATAGCAACATGTTAGACATTTTACATGATACAGACAAATACGAAGTGGTGTCTAGAAACAAAATTTTTATAGTGCATAGAAGAAAACAATAATTCCAAGAAGACACATTATTGCAAAGTGCCATTTCAGAAGATTTGCATACATTTTTGATTAACGACCACCTAATTATTCTGACAGCTTTTGAAATACCAAAGATGCATACAAATATATATGCACCCCCCCCCCATACAGAGTTATTGTAGTGGTACACAATAGTTCAACATAATCTCTTGGTACTTTTTAGACAGGTTATATAAAAACATGTTAAATTCAATGGAATACTTATTAAAAGATTCATTGAACTTTTTGACTAGGATAAAACAGGGATGGTATAGTTAGGCATGTTGTTTTTTCCACTGTTGATGTAGTTGATCTTTTTATATTCATTCCACACCAGGAAAGTTTAAATGTATTCCATGAAGCTATTTTGGAACTAACTAGTCTAAATAGTACATGAGTAAATTTTGTTATGGAGGTTATGGAAACAGTTCTCAGTAACAATTTCATAACCTTCAAAGGCGAGTACTTTAAACAGATGAAAGGGATAGTGATGGGGGCAAGTTGTGCCCCTATATAAACTAATTTGGTGATATTTTCTTGGGAAAAGAAACATGTTTTTAGACTCAATTTAAAGAACAGTAGAATATTTATTTACATTACCTGGATGACATTTTTACCCACGGTGGTGGTGCTGCGGTAGCGTTGTTGCCTCACAGTAAGACGCTGTCTGGTTTGATTCCTAGCTAGAGCATCTTCTGCATAGAGACGTGTGTGAATGGGCGTACCTTCTGTGAAGGTTGTGCATCAGGGCTGAAAACTCGGCACGTAAAAATCAACTACCAATCATTAGCAGACTGGAGTTCTGCTGTGGCGACCCCTAACTGGGAAAAGCCAAAAGACACAACAACAATAACAACCTGGGTGACATTTTTATTTTATGGAAGGACAAGGAACAGGTGAGAGAGGACTTTGTTATGTACATCAGTAATGTATCTCCCTACTTCAGGTTTACGTACACAAATGGAGAGAATAGTATAGACTATCTTGCTGTCAACCTTTGCAAAGATAGTTCTAACCAAAACTTCAAAAATTTATAGAAAAACAACTTTTTCCAGTACTTATTTGGATTATCAGAGTTGCCTCCCTCAATACACCAAAAAGAATATTTTCAAGGGGCAACTAGTATGAGCCGCAAGAATGTGCTCAAGCAAGTTAAACTTCAAAATGGAAATAGGCAAGCTAATACAGACGTTTCAAGAAAGAGGTTGCCCACACGACCTCCTCCTAAAAGTAAGTGAGAAAGTCTTGGTAGGGTAGGGGTGAAATTTAAACTCCTGTTAGTTACAGAAACATGGATACAATATTTACCAGATAGAAATATGGATAGAAAGGACAGTATATTGTGGTAGTTCCTTTGGTGGATGTGGTAGTGAAATTAAGGAGATTTTATTTAAAAACTGGGTGATTTTTATTTTTAACACACTGGTAGCAACCCCAAAATCTGTGTATAAAACTAGTAAAAATCTTAAATTTTTGTTTGAACACACAAAACCTATTCTATACCTGAAACAAAGGGGAACAATGTAGTATGGAACACGTAGACAATGTAAGCATGTGCTGGAAGGAACAAGTGTGACTGTATGGACCCCACCATTTGACTTACATTTCAAAAAAGATAATTGTGCAACTACAGGGGTGATTTATATTGCTATTTACCAAACATGTGGCTTTTTATGTGAATAAGACAGAGAGGCAATTTAGAAAATGGATTTATGAGCATCTGTCCACCATTTCTACGAAAAATATAAATAATGCCCTTTTTTAATCACACCCTTAGCTGCACAGGCGATCCCAAATTTAAGTTTACGATCATTGATGTCATCCCTAGAAATGAAAGATGTAGGTGGTGGGAGTTGGAAATAGAAAAAAAGAGAACTTTTTTAGAAATGTAATTCAATGCCAGAGTCTCACTAGGTCTTAATGACAATGTGTCCATTTTGCCTGTTCTAAAATGTAAAGCCCAGGAGTTTTAGGACATCTGGATTCAGCTTAAAAACGTAATTAAATGGAAGTTTTCCAAGTGGGTGATTTCAATGAATTATAATTTTACGGGTTTATGACAGTCTGATCATTCTTATATTTTTAAACCTTTGTATAATGCTTTTTCTTACTGGAAAGGTGGGGGGAGACAAACACCATAATATTCTGAGGTTGCCATTTTATCTACTTTTTATCCAAATTTGGTTGTTTTAAAACAAACATGGTTTTTAAAAGTTACTGTGCATTTAAATATATTGTATTTTTACAAGCATCAACACCCCTTCTTTAGAACACTTTGTAACTAGTACCACAGGAAATTGCTAATAATGTTAGTGCTTTTCTGTGACATGACTTTGCTCTTTAAACATTATAAGAAAAAGTTTTAAACAAAACTGCTGTATAATACTATACATTCAAATATATTGCATTTTTTCAAGTTTTAAACACTACCGTTTTAGATATTTTTGTATTTAGTATCACAGGAAATGTTAATAAGGTTAGTTGTTTTTTTTACATGACTTAGCACTTTAAAAGTTACATAAAAGGGTTTCAAGCAGCAGTGCTGCATAATACACTAGTAGCTGTTTTAATTGATGTGAGTCATACAACCTTTTAAATTGAAGGGTTGTATGTATATTTAAATTCATGTTCTGTGTGTTTTATTACATTTTTTTTTATACTTTGGACTTTGGTATACATTTTGTGAAGTGAACCCTTGTTGGACTACAAAGGTATTTTACTGCCATTTTCTACTCAGTACAGAGTGTGAAGTTTTTTCTTGTTTACTGGTTTTGTTTCTACTTCACATCATTCACTCTGTTTTTTTCTACAAGTTTTAAATATATATTTATAATGCAATGATATAATTCTTTATTCTACATTCACTGTGTATTACCTTTGCACATCGTGTTTAAGCAGCACTGCGTCGATGTAAACACACTGTTGAGGAGCCGTTCACCGTCACTCGACACTGGTGTGTAATGTCAAACTCTGCACAAACTCACACTACAAAAAGTGAAGGGCTTCCATGTTGTTTTTCACTTATGTGTGTGGTGTGCGATTCTACATTTACCAGATTAAAGGTGTTAAAATGGAGTAGATAGGAAAGTGGTGAAATGAGAGGAGCAAGGTAGTTTGGTAAGATAAAGGGATAGTGGAGACTATTATTTATTTATTTTTATTTATTTACATTTGTTGACCGGGAGTGTCCAACTGGACGTAGGTCCATTTTAAGCAGAGGCCCGGGGAGAAAAACTCCACAGTTAAAATAAACAGACAGTAGTTACATTGGATTACATAGCGATTAACAATTTAACATAGCAATTACTTACAACATATTTACAGATGAACATAGTACATCAGTAGACAACTAGAATCTTTATCTGTGAAGTACATAACAGACATTAACAAATGTTATAATAAGAAGTTCCTGCTGTATAATAAGTACTAGGCTTATGAGCATCTGAGCTTAATATAATCAAGGTAGTTAGTGGAGTGGAAAGAAAGGTAGTGGTTGAATGGGGTGGGTGATATTAAAGTGTGAGTTGCAAGGGTATAGCCAGCATGTTTTTAGGTGCGCTTTTAGTAAAGTTTTGAAGTGGGTGCATGATGGTATGGAGGTAATTGTGGGTGGGAGGAAGTTCCATAATTTGGCTATGGTGCAAGAGAATAGTGCTTCACCAGCAGAGTTATTGGCTTTAGTGATCTGCAAGTGATTTTTGTTGCTGGATCTTAGTGGTCTGGTGGTGCGATAGGGTTGGAGTAGATTCTGGAGGGATGGGACATTTAGTGGATGGTTTACTAGTTTGTGGGCGACTGAGAGTTGATACCATTGAAGGAGGTGAGGGAGTTCAAGCCAGCCCAGTTCAGCAAGTGAAAGGCAGTGGTGACTACGGTAGGATGCCCCTGTGGTGAATTTGGCGATTTTGTTGTAGCAGGTCTCTAGCTTGTTTAGATCGCATTGCGTTAGGTTGGCATATATTGGAGAGGCATAAAGTAGGGTGGAGATAAGGTGGGAATTTGCTATTGAAATCTTTGCTGCTTTGGTGAGACGTTGCTTATTTATGTATAACGCTCCTAGTTTTTTGTGGACTTTTTTTATGGTCATGGATATGTGAATGTCAAATTTTAGTTTATTGTCTATTTCCACTCCTAGCAATTTGGTGTGTTCAGTTGGGTATATAGTGGTGTTGCCTTTTGCTGTGATGTTAAAGTGAGAGTTGCTTTGAGTATTTTTGGTGGGTTGGAAGATGAGTAGTTTAGTTTTGTTTGGGATGAGTATTAATTGGGCATCAGATAACCAAGTTTCAATAGAGGAAAAGGCTTCCTGTGTGACATTTTGCAGTTTGGGTAGGGACTGGGCTGAGCAGATGATGGTTGAGTCATCTGCGTATTGTATGAATGTGCCATGTTTGGTGGCAGAGGCTAGATTATTGGTGAAAACAGAGAAGAGTAGGGGTCCAAGGATGGATCCTTGGGGAACCCCTATGGAGACAGGTAGTTGGGGAGATATGTCATTCTGCCATACAATGGATTGTTGGCGGTCAGACAGGTAACTCTGAAACCAGTTGGTGACTGATTGAGAGAAGGATAGGTTATTGAGGACAGAGATAAGTTGTTTGTGTGAGACCATGTCAAATGCTTTAGATAGGTCTAGGAAAGTAACAGAGGAGAGATAGCCATTGTTTTTATGCTGAAGGATAGTGTTAGTAAAGGAGAGTAAGGCAGTGGTGGTGCTATGGTTTGGTCGGAAACCATGCTGAGTATTGGAAAGGAGGTTGTTAGTAAGGAGGTAGTCTGAGACCTGAGAGTGTATGCATCTCTAGTATTTTGGAGAGTGGAGAGAGAATAGTTATAGGGTGGTAATTGGTTAGTTCTGTGGAGGGTCCACCTTTGTGGAGGGGAATTATGTGTGATACTTTCCACAGTGTGGGAACGTAACTTTCTGACAGAGATCGGTTAATCAAGATGGATACTGGGTAGGCCAGAACATCAGCTGCGATTTGTAGGTATTCACTTGGGAGGTTGTCTGCTGCTAATTTGGTGGACTTAAATTTAGTTAAGAGTTTTTTATGTTGGAAATAGGTACAGGAGAAAAAGAGAAGGCAGTGGGGGGATTACTAGTTGAAGGTGTGGGTTGGAGGGGAGGGGGGTTGTGTTGTTTAGCTAGTGATAGTATGGTTTGTGTGAAGTGTGTGTTGAATGAGGTAGCAATATTTTCTGAGGAGGGAGGGATGTTAGGAGGAGGGGTAATGACTTTTCCTGGGTGGAGGATGGAGTTTATGGAGGACCAGAATTGTTTGCGGCTGTGTTGTGAGGAGTCTAGGGCAGACTGGTAGTATTGGAATTTGTCCTGTTGTATTAGCTTTTTGACTCTATTGTGTAGTTCTAGGAATTTCTGTCTAGTTGAAGGGGTTTTGGTTTTGTGCCAGTGCTCCCAGGCTTTATCTCTGTTTTTCATTTCTGACTTAGTGGTTTTCTATAGCCATGGGGAGGGTTGTGCTTTGGTTCTGGAAAGTCTTATGGGGGCATGGTAATTAAGGATGCTCAGGAAGGTAGTATTAAAAGATTCAACTGCGTCATCAAGACTAAGGTACTTTAGAAGATGCCAGTTACATTCTTTGAGGGATGAGATGAATGTGAGTGGGTTAAAGTTTCGTTTTTTACGTATTTGACGGTAGATGACAGGTTTAGCTTGATATAGGTATTTTTTGAGTAGGAATGTTGGGGAGTGATCACTGAAGCTATCTGATATGCAGCCTGTTATATATGACTGGGGGCTCTTACTGACTAGTATCCAATCCAGGGTAGTGTGCTTGCTGGAGTTTTTATTTATCCTTGTTGGCGACTGGATTAGTTGGGAGAAGCCATGAAGGTTTACATGATGGGTTGGATGGTTGCCAGAACAGGATTGCCAGTCAATATTGAAATCACCTAAAATGATAGTTCCTTGGGGAGATGGTGGGTAGACCAGCTGAGGAGGTTTTCTAGTGGAGGGATGTTTTGGCCAGGTGTGAAGTAGCATCTAATTATGTTGATGGTTTTGTTTTGGTTTATTTTGAGGTTGGTATATATTATTTCTTCATTGCCTATTTGTGGAGCTGATGATTTTAAGATCTGGATGTTTAGATGCTAATTAAATATTATAGCTACACCTCTTCCTTTCTTGTTTAGCTGGTCTACTCTTAGTATGCCATAACCTGCAGGGAGTATTTGCTCACTGGTAATGTGAGGTTTTAGCCAGGCTTCTGTCAGGATGACTATATCTGGGGAGTACAAGTCTATGGTGGCATGGAGTTCATAGACTTTGTTGGATATACTTCTAATATTTAGGCTTAGTAGAAGGAAGTCACTTGGCTTTCTATCGGCTGTAATATGGGAGACGTTGTGGTTTCTAGTCTGATTATGAGGACTGGGGTTGGAGATGGTAGGGCCAGGGTTGGAGTGGATGTCTCCACTTAGGGCTAGTTTTAATATGCATGAGGTTATTAGTTTTCTCAGTTTTTGAATGTGTTTGTTTATAAGGGAAACGTGTGGTTTCTAGTCCACAACGGCATGGAGTTCATAGACTTTGTTGTATATACTTCTAATATTTAGGCTTAGTAGAAGGAAGTCACTTGGCTTTCTATCGGCTGTAATATGGGAGACATTGTGGTTTCTAGTCTGATTATGAGGACTGAGGGTTGGAGATGGTAGGGCCAGGGTTGGGGTGGATGTCTCCACTTAGGGCTAGTTTTAATATGCATGAGGTTATTAGTTTTCTCAGTTTTTGAATGTGTTTGTTTATAAGGGAAACTTTATGATTGTGCTCTGTGGGTAATAGGTATGGTGGGAGGGTTACTATGTTAAGTTGTAGGGATGCTTTATGTTTGAGTAACATAGTTGGTAGAATATGTGGGGGTGCATAGGGATGGTTCTTGAGTTGGTGGGAGGGGAGCTGAATGAGGGTGAGACATGAGTGGTGGTGTGAGTAGTAGTACAGTGGTAGTGGTTGAGTGGGAGAATGATAGAGCTTTGGTAGGATGTAAGATATGCAAGGAGAGTGCATGCAGTGAGCATAGGTAAGGCATGTTAGTTGAGGAGGTGTGATAGTAGTGGGAAGATGGAGGAGGTAGTGTTGGGTTAGCGCTGTGGTTGGCTATTGGAAAGATGGGAGGGGTTTGTGAGTGTAATAAAGGTGGGACCACTGGGGGCAGGAGGGAATAGGGGACAGGCTGGGGAGTGAAGTGGGTAGAGACCCTTTTAGTTGCTCTTATGAGGGGGCTGGAAACAATCAGGTAACAGAGTTAACTGATAAATGAACATATGATAGTGACAAGGGTGGTTGTAGTTTTAAAAATAGTGCCTGCCACAGGTAATATTTATTAACTTTGGGATTGTCTTAAGGTAATAAACAGGGAAGGGGGAGGGAAGAACAAGGGTGTGAGCAGGCAGTTCTTTGTACTGCTGCTAATGAACCAAAGCAAAGACAAGTCTGTGTTTAAGAAACAATCACAACTGACCAAGGACTGCTCTGAAACTGTAAGTCATTTCTTAACCATTTTTCAGGTGGAAAAACAGGCTAACCTTGTATCAGTAGGCTACCGTGGTCTCAGTTTAAATTAACAAACACACAGTATTGATCAGTTATGGATACTATTTGCTAACAGAAGGGAATAAGAGAGAAAGTGGAAGATGAGTGTGTGTGTGTGTGTGTGTGTGTCGCTTACAAGCCAAAGCAGAGTGCTCTCCAGGGGAAAATGAATATTGGCTCAAACACGTAGACACATACTCAAAGTTAACTTTAGCTGATTGCAGACAGTTCAGACCCGGACTGCGCTTTTCTTATAAGAATGATAAAGGTGGTACCGCAGTTGAATACTTAAGAGTGGTGTTAGGTCTGGAAAAGAAGAGTACAGAGAGGGGTAAGCACTTTTGAGATGGTAAAGATATATTATAAAGATTACAAAACACAAACTGAGCAAATAGCTACTGCATACAGGAAAATATGTCTTGAACCAACTACTAGTATATGCAGATACTGAGCCAATTGGAAAAACATCTGTTAGAAGAAACCTCAGACAGTTATGCAGTCACAGATAAAAATATAGCGAGCAGTAATCTGTCGTGGTTCTCTAATGTGATTTTATCCACCAGTAACAGCACAATTAAATAGAAATAATTAGACAACAGTATGAACTGTCTACACACAACACAGTTACATGAATAACTTTAGTAAACAAGGAACAACAACTAGCGAAAGAAGACTGGGGGAAGCAGGAGGAGTTAAAAGATGAGAGATGGGGATGTAGGTGAAGTATTCATTTGGGAGTTTAATAGAAAGAACTGAAGTTGGGAGAAGGTGAGCTGAAAAGATTGAGTTAGGTAATGGCTGAGGAGGGAACTGAGCAATTACAAATCCGCATGAAAGAGAAGTGACTATGTAGTGCACTCCTGAAAATAGAAGTTCTTGGTTGAAGGCGTAGAGATGCTGGAAGGTTATTCCAAATTTTAGCAATTGTCTAGGAATATAAGAATTGACCTGCAGGTAGTTTGGGTTTATGTACATGGAGAAAGTATTGGTGTTCAGAGTGTAGGGGATGAGCTGGAGTACACAGGATAAAGAGTGAGCCGAGTGTTGGACATTCCTGAGGTTTATATATACTTTTATGAGAGAGTGTGAGCTGAAGGAAGAGAAGGTAATGAGGAAGTTCAAGGCATTGTAGTTGCTTTAGGGCAATACAGTAATGAGTAGAGTGGTGACTATTTGTAACAAAATTAGCAATCTTATTATAGCAAGTTTCTAATTTTGTCATTAAGGAAGACTGCAGATTAATTAGTAAGGGAACACCATACGTTAGTGATGGTAAAAGGTATGATGAGGCTAATGCTTATTTAGAAGGCAGGGAGAGGAATTTATTACATCTATTTAGTAGGCCCAGTTTTTTGTGGGTTTTGTTAATGTTATTTTTAATGTATTTGATTGCATTAGTTTGAGGGATGTTTGATGCTGTAACTGTTAGGTGATTTAACTTTGCAGATGTGTACTAGGGCATATATTTTATGAACTGACACATTTTTTGTGTGACTTTACACACCAATAAAATACATTTTTACAATGTGGGATTCAAACTTAAGCATAAGAGACAAAACATTTTCTTCCGCAGTGGTGATTTTTTTATCCCTGCCACTGAAGAAGTGCTTCTTAGACATACTCACGAATTATATATAAATATACATGACAGACGGATGTAGATGAAGATTTTATACCAGAAGTTGAATATTTTATACCAGAATTGTTAATTAATATACACTTGCATACCTACGTGACTTATAGGGATATCCACCAGCATTCAGTAGACAAAGGCAACATTCAAGTAGAGTTAGGAATGGAAGGGGCGTTTGTAACCCAATAAGGTGGTTCCATTTGTTGATCAACTGATACTGTAAGAATTATGTATCTGTCATATGTAACCCTGATAATCTCCCTTGGTGTGTCTACAGTTGTGCAGAATCTCAAGTAGTAAATATACCAGGGTGTAAGGAGGTCAAGGGCAGCCAAGATGAAAAAAACAATGTCCTAAAGTACAAAAACACCAAATGATGCCTAACTCCTGGCATCACAGGATGCTTGGTGAAAGTCTGAACTATTGACCAAGTGGCTATAGTACACATGTCTGCACTAGAAACATTTTACGGCAAGCCCTGATAGTAGACTTGTGTCTAATTACATAACCATTGACCATTGCATTTTCCAAAGCATGGTCAGCCTCCTGGTGGCAAAAAAATAATGCATCAGGCAATCTACTTCGATATGGCTTGCTTGGCAACTGGTAGTTCTTCACTTTGTGGAGAAAAGAAATGGAGCAGCTGCTGTTTTCCAAAACTCATGCATCTGCTCAAGATAAACCTGTGGTGATGGTGAAGATCCATACTGTGAAGGGTTCTTCCTCCCTCAGTTTCTGCTCCAGCATAGAAAGCAGAGTAATGAATGGATAAGCTCATGAATAGGCCTGATACTACTTTCAGGAGAAAAGTGGGCTTAGTGCTAATGGGCACCTCATGCTTGTGAAAGCCTTACATATGAGCAGAGACTGTGCTCACAAGGAATGCATTTTACAAGGTATGGCAACAATAGCACCAAATCAACAGTTTCAAATAGCTGACTGACAAACCTCTAAGTTATGATGTTCAGATCCCACAGGGGAGAGAAATTTTTCAAATGCAGGAGGAAATGCAGAGACCCTGTAAGAAACTGCTTGATCAGTTAGTGCTGGGCCATTATCTTATTTCCACAAGGTCATGACAGATAGAGATAGCTGGCATTTATACCTTCATTATGGATAACTGAAGCCAACATCTTGCAGTAGTATGATACAGGACAGACTCACCTGCAAACTGAGCAGATGGGGTGACATGGAATGCAGTTCTGATCAAATTAATCTGGTCTAGATAATATAGTATATATTTTGCGGGAGTGATGTGGGAGAATCAGAGGATTTACAGCAACAATCTGGCCCCAACATGGAGCTAGTTGTATCCTTCTTAGCCAGTAGTGTGCAACAAGGGTAAGCTTTGATAATTCTTTTTGAATGTTATGATAAGGTATTAAATCAGAGGAAATAGATGGAAATGCACAGGAATCTACCTTGCCAAAGGATGAAGAGTACACCCACTGCAAACTGCATCTTACAAATTACTCCAAATAGAAAAGAAAAGAATCACATTTTGCTGAGTGGCAAACCCAAGCTATTTCTAATGTAGGATATTTTTAAAGGATTTGAATCAAGCATGGCTTCTGAATTTGCAGCTCCAGGAGTGGATTGGGGTAACAGCTTAAGTCTGGCAGCATATTCACTTCCAGTGAGATGTGAATTGCTAAGAGAGTGATACCCCTGACTGTGGTCCACTGACACATATATATTACTTCCCTTCCCCTCGGTGCATTTGGGTCCAACCAAATTAGGAAGTGCTTCAGAAACAGCTTATTCCTCAGTGGAAAAATTAAGACTCTAGGCAGAATGCTCATAGATGCATTTGGTTGGTGTAGAACTCTCCTCCAAGAAGACCATCACTTTACTTGAATCATGGAGGAACCATCTACCAGCTCAGCTTCTTCTTCTTCTTCTTGTGGACTTGATTAGGCCTGGAAAATGAGAAAGGAAAGGAAGGGGAAGAACAGGAAAAAGATGAAGAAGAGAGCATGGTGCTAGTGGGCACTGACGGGGGTTCCCTGAAGCTCTCCTCAGTGCAGAAGACCTGCATCCTCCTGAAGAAATAATCCAATGAGTCCCTAATAAGACTATCTGATTAAAACCTCACCCTTGAATGAGACATCCAGGATGAACTGCCTGAGCTTCTTCTTAATAGACATCAGCTTCAGCCAGACCATGCCTGAGCCTCTGATTCAGGTGTATGGTCATTACAGTCAGTGCTACAGCAGGCAACATGGAAGCTCAATGAGGATGTGCTAGGCAGAGTCTAAACCATCTTCTGTTTATTGAATTGAGACTCAAGGAAGGAGGAAATCTCTTGATCCACTTGAGAGAATAGAAATCTGGACATGTAAGGCAAATAATTCAGGCCTCAAAATCCTATTGTGATACTTGGAATACTTTCTTGTCTGTCTTGTACAACATTTTCAGACTCTTTATCTAATTGCAAGGTAGCAATATGATGTAGTCTCTTGGTTCTGTATGGATGGAGGAAATTGCCCTAGATTCAGCCTAAGGTACCCCATTTAACTGAAGGCTTATATGAGCATCCATATTTTGTTAATAGTAACACACGTTAAATTTCTGGTATAAAGGAATATTACAATTATAATTCCCTTAAGAGGAGCTACCATTCGTATTTGTCAACCCAAAACTTATTTGTATAGGTAAAACCAGTCATAAGTTAACTTTGATGATTATCAAAAAGTGTTTTAACCATAGTACTCTGAATACACCCAATGAGGTCTGTAAAATTTTCAGAAAGTTTTTGTTTTATGTATTGAACAGCATAACACTCCATGAAAGAGTTAGTGACTTTGAGTTGCATCTTGATTGAAGAGAATTATATTGCCAGCATTTAGTGGGGACAACCTCCAGGCTGACTGAGGCAGTCCTATTAAATGCATTTTAAATTCTAGAAGACTGAAATGAAGTTTGTATTTATTTATTGTTTGAATTTTTTTGTTAAGTGAAGTTTTATTATGATCGATTGTGGGTGGTACATGGCTTTACATGTTTTAATATTAAAATAAATGTGTTTTTCATTTTGGTCTGAAAAAATGACCTTCTGAGACTAAGATGAAAGTATATGGCTTATTTAATTTTGTGTTAGAGAAGTGCTTTTCCAGACTTCCTTCATTTTTTTGTTTGATTGTTTTATTTTATGAATTTCTGTGTTGGCTACATTGGTTCTTGGTTCTGCTGTTAATATTTTCACTATGCCTTGTTCTATGAAGACCATTTTTAAGAATAGGAATTTGAGTATTTTCTTTATAGTTTTCCCTGGAAATATTGCCAAACATCGACAGGTTAGTAGTCACCAACATTAATGATAATGACTTGTGTAAAGTACAAAAGAAGAAACAGAGGACCTGTTTGATATGACAAGCAGTGTGTGTTCCAGTTCATTTAGGACCACTGACAAAACAATCATAGATATTGAAAATAAATATGCAAATATAAGAGCCTTTTGTGGGGCAACATTAGAGAAAATAGTCCAGCATGACTCACCCTTTTCTAAATTCTTGAATGGTCTTGAACCGAGTGAACAGTTGTATAAAGACTTAGTGGATATTTTTTTAGAACTGGCACAGAACATATAGTAACCTTATGAACACCATGATGGTGGACGTTAAAACATTCATCAAGTCTTTTTTTTCTTTTGCATTTCCAGAAACATGAAAACTTTCTAAAAGCTAAGAAGAGCAATAAACTTAACATGGGTAGGTCTGACTATGCATCTGGAATTGTCTGGAGACATAAATTAGTTAACTCTTTTCAATCATAGCCTAAGCACTGGCTTCTTCCCAGCCGAATGGAAAACAGCCACCATTATTCCTTTGCACAAAGGTTGTGCTTCCACTGAGCCTGGGAACTATAGACCTATTAGCCTGACTAGCTTTATCTGCAAGGCCATGGAGTGAATCATTATGGATCTTATCAACAAAGATATGGGTAATCTCCAAACACTTGACCCTACTCAGTTTGGATTTGATAAAGGGAGATCATGCCTGTTAAACCTGGTGTCCTTCTTCGAGACATTTACCAAGGCCCTGGATGAGGGGAAATCTGTGCATACAGCCTAACTAGGCTTATTCAAGGCTTTTGACACTATCCCTCACTCCAGCATCATTGATAAACTCATCCAACTAGGTATCAACCCTTATATTGTTAGATGTGTCACTAACTGGCTCACTGATAGAACACATATAGTCAAAATAGGGGATTCTGCCTCCAACAGCAGACCTGTAACCAGTGGTGTTCCACAGGGATCAGTCTTGGGGCCTCTCCTGTTTGGAATCTATTTCTCTGAAGAACAAGCAAAAACTAAATGTTTGTGGCTGACAAAGTTTGCTAATGACTGCAAATTGGGAGCGGTCATAGACTTTCCAAATGATGTCAACATCCTACAAAAGGGTCTTACACAAAAAATGATTGGTGCCAAAGTCATGACCTTAAACTCAATGCAAAAAATATATCATCATCCCTTCTGGTAAGAACGATGTTCCTATTAACTACTACATCAGTAGCAACACCCTAAATATGCACTTGGTGGTGAGAGACCTGGACACACAGGTTCCCAGCAACCTTACCTTTGATCACCATGTCTACACAGTGGTAAGAAGGGCATTCTGTATTGCTTATCACATTAGTAAGGGCATTGCTTACAGAAAAAAAGAAGTAACTTCCCTGTACTCTTCCCTCATCAGGCCAATAATTAAATACAATACCACTTTTGGTATGTACTGTTCCAAACATCTGCAGGAATTGGAGAGACTAAAAAGGTTCTTCACAAGGAAACTTCAAGGTCTTCAGCATCTGTCTTATATGGACAGTCTGAAATCAATGTCACTTTATTCTGTTTCATACAGAATGTCACTTTATTCTGTTTCATACAGACTACTCAGAGGTGATCTCTGCCTTGCATATAAGGCTATCTCTGATCCTGCTTTATTGGAAATGCTGCATATCTACATGTCGAATGATGCCTTGTTACTTACTCTAAAGACCTTAACCTGGTGTGTGATATTAGTAAAACCTGCTGGAGGGACAGATTTGTCTCCCAGAGGTTACCACTCCTTTGGAACAAACTCCCACTTCATGTCAAACAGAGCACCTCATTGGCCTTCTTCAAATGCAATCTGGACGATTGGATGGGTAATCGTAAATCAACACCGGGGGTTTCACCTCTGCCCCTCTTGGACAGGGGCATTAGATCAATCGTGGAAATAAGGATAACTTGGCTATGCTTGTAAGGGCCATAGAGCCATTAGTCTAGTAACTTCCTATGATCCTGTGATCCTAATAACTGCTGGATGTGACTGTTAAATCAAGGTTGGACAAACCGAATGCTTCCACAAACTGACATGGATCAATCAGGTAGAGCTTTTTTGAGACCAGCAACACTGGAGGAACAACTTTCACAGAAAACAACCTGGATAGGATGTTCATCCTTATAGGAGCTCTTAATTAGGTCTGGCTGTTCATACAGACCATTCAGAAAACAGAGGGAGTATTTAGAGTTTGGGGCACAGGCTCCAATGCCTCCCTTTAAATGAGGGGAGTTTCACAGCTCCCCCATGATACAGGAATCAGTGCCAACAGAAGAACTGTTTTAAAGGTAATTTAAACAAGTCTCCCTTAACTACAATTGAAATAAATGTCTGCGCTGCAGTAGGTCTTTTTCTTAATTCTTACTAAGAGGCTAATGTTTTTGAAGTAATAACATCCTAGAAAAATGTTGATAGAAAGCTAAATTTAAAAGTTTTAGTTTCTGCTGGGAATTTTAAAGGTATGAGAAATATTGTTCCTTTCAGAAAAGCCAACTTTTTCAACTCAACCCTGCACCCTACTGCATTAACTTTGGAAATTGTGAAAAATACATTATTTGCTTTCTATGCCATCAAAGAAATGTTTTTCAATTTGGCTAAAGAAGACGCTTATTTAAAGGACCTCAGAGGTAATCATTACAAAAGGTATACGAAGGGATACGATGCAAAATCCTTACTACTGTGGATATAACCTTATACAACATTATGGCTAGGCAACTGTTAAGAGAGATATAGACTGCTATGAAGTAATTTCTATGAAAGACATTAACAATGCTTATAAGAAAAGTGATATGATTTTTTAAATGAATTGTTGCTGATGATTTTACTGCAGTGATCTGTATGAATTTAGTTCAGTACACCACCCTAGGACTGCAACTTTTTCAGGTCCGTACAGTTCATAAAAATGTAATAGACTCCATCTTTTCACCCCACTGTTTCAATCAGGGCTGTAGAACTAAAGGTCTAGCTTTATATAAAGACAAAAACTTATTTCTATAGTCAAACAGATATCCTCATATTAAGGACACCTTTGATTTCATCATTAAAATGTGGACTACTGTATTGGGTCACAGCAGTTATTTATTTTATTTTATTTATTTATTTTACATTTGTTGACCGGGCTAGTCTAACTGGATACATGTCCATTTTCAGTAGAGGCCCGGGGAGAAAAGCTCCAAGCATCTGCAGAGAGTAAATAATACAATATCTAGTAATAGTCAAGTGGAATTATAGTACATTAGCTACATAGTGCATTAGCTAGATAGGTAGAAAAAAATGTTTACAGAGTAGGTTAGTAGCTTAAGCTAAGATTAAATACAGTAAACCAAAACATTTAGTTATTGTTGACACTAATACATTTTACTCCATCATTACTTGGGCTAAAGAACTAGAAATTTTCAGGGTATCAGATATTTTAATGAGTGAAGATAAGGTACCTTTTAGAGTCAATTTTAGAAAACAAATTTTGCATATAGCAGAAAATATTATAAAAATAAATATTTTTGCTAGTTTTGTTATGGGTGTCTGGGAAAGAGATCACATTTAAAATTAATTATGTAAAAAAAATAATCATACTTTACTGTTGTTATACTGACAATTGGTGTAGCAAGAAATTGGGAAATTGTGGAAGACTTTTTGAGTTATATCGCAACACATATTTCATCTCTGGGTGCAAATTACTTGCTTGTCCAAGTTTTAAGAATGTGGATACTGCTAGTCAGAATATCAAAATATTCAGAAAACAAATTTATTGTAACACTTATACTCATTTTAACAGTATCTACCCTTTGCCACTTAAAAGAATAATTTGATCAAAAGTCATACAATCAGATTATCTTGGTTAACCTCACTAGATGTAGATTTTTTTCTAAGTTAGAGGCCATAAAGCAAATGTATGTCTCTGAACTGCCTCTGATCTTGTCTCATACTTATGCCCTGTAGCTTGTAATTTTTTTTTTGATTTTCTGGTAAATCACTGAAGATTATAATCAGACAATAATGTCAGACATTAGAGTGTCATATTCTTATTGTTCAGAAAATCCATGTTGATGTAAAATGTATTGTTTTATTAATGTTTTTAAGTGACTCAAAGTCAGGGAATGTTTTAAATATTACATTGAGTCAGTCTTTATCCCACATTATTTTTGGCTTTGTCCCTGATTCTTGAACAAAAAGTAAAACACTATGAACAAATGTTTACTTCTAAGGGTTATAAAGAAGAATTGGTTAACGGCATTTGTGTTCAGGTGTTGACAGAGAACAATATGGTCTGTGTAAATTAGTTTAGTTGTTGAAGGAATGAATGATCTACATATACACCATGTTTATTTATTTTATTTATTTATTTATTTGTGTTTGTTGATTGGGAAAATCCACTGGGCTGAAATGAACCCATTTTCAGTGGTGGCCCGGGGAGAAAAGCTTCAAACAATTATATAAAAATATATAAATTTGTTAAGCATGCAAAAAAAAACTCAAAAACAAATATACAAGAAGATATAAATATGTTAAACAAGAGTTTAAAAATTGTAGCTAGGTTAACTTATATTGACCTAATGTTTAGAGAATGGATGTTACTTACTGTATTGATGCTAAGCAGCCACAACATTATTATTATTACTGTAAAGTTTTACAAGGGAATTAATCAGTTTTCTAGGTTGTTGGTACTGGTTCTAACTTTTATTGCAAAGGGGGTATAAATCTCAGGGATAACACCATCACAGGTATCAGCACAGGCAAGCATATTGGAACTTTTTCAATGAGTTTTATGGCGACTGCTGATATGTAGCTAACAGAGCATATCTTGTTGATTCTAATAAAACAGATTTAGGGTGTGAAGAAATATTACAAATGTAATTGTTGCAGAATGATATATGTAGCTTCATGTTTACAAATAACTACTTGTACATAGGCAAAAGTGGTTGTAAGTTACCTTGGAGGAGGTAAAACTATTAAGAAAGGATTTTAAGCATAGAGGTTTGTATAAATGCTTTGAGGTCTTTTTATCAGCCATAGGAGACGCTGTGAGCAATAATTAATGAAGAGCTGAAGGAATATATCTGGGAGGGAATAGCAAGGGTCAAGTAGTATACGTTGATCCTTCCAATAGAACAGGCTGGTTTAAGATGACCTAGTTTGAAGAGATATTTTAGAGATATACAGTTAAAGCTCATATACATAACACAAGTAGAATGTTATAATTCAAAGTGGAAAGGGATGATGACGATGCAGGGAAGAAATTCAAGAAATAAGGAAAGAGTGGGATTCTGAATGTAAATCCTTAAGGAGAATAACAGCAACCATTCAGAATATTATATTCATGAAGTAGCAGAAAGTATTCTGAGAACTAAGGCAGCATGAGACTGGGGAAAGGAGGTTTTGCCAATAGGGATAACTGCAATCAGGGGTACAGAAAATAGGCAAGAGGGGGGGCTGGAATTTACTGGAGAAAATTGGTAAAGGAACCAAGGCATTGGGAGTTAATAGCTAGAAAGTGAAAGGTAATAGAATGGGAAGATGCCAAGAAGACATTTGGAATGCAGACTAGAGACTGACTTCACTACTAGGGATTAATATCCAAGTATTGGCAATGACAAAAGGATAGGTGGATCCTCACTAAAAGACCTGCTCTGATACAGTTTTTAGTTGAATCTAAAACAAAAGCTGATGTTAAAAAGGGATAATTAGTAGGGTGTATAAATGATTGCATGATAACTATAGGAACCAGTCAGAGGAGGTTTGAAAAGATTGGGAAGAGAAACTGGATAAGTAATTTAATTGGGAACAATTGGAGGACATGTGTATTGCCTCCCACATATACAATGAAGTCTAGAAGATTTAGGATTTTTGCTTGGAAGTGTTTGCAGTGGTATTTTTATACCAAAAGCAGACTCCAAAGAATTTATCTTCGGGTAGATGGCAAATGTTGGAGGTGTGTTGGGGAAGAAAGAGGTGACAGGGAACATATGTTTTAGGAATGTAATGAGTTGGCAGTCTTCAAAAATTCCTTATCGAGTACTTTGTCAGAAATACTGGGTGAACAAATAGATGTAATTAAGGAAATTATTCTTTTGAGCTGGGACACAGGATCTGAATTGCCTAGACATGGTAAGTCCTTGCTAAGTTTAATTCTGGTGGCTGCCAAATAGCAATTACTTGAAGAAGGGAATCAAAGTCTAAACCAACTGTATTTGATGTACTGTATATTGTAACAGAGAAAAAAGAATTGGAAGTGAGATCTTTAGGAAAGGGTAGGAGGAAATTGCATAGAAATAAATGGAAATTGTGGGAACAATACATGCAGAGTAATGATCTGGAGGAGGGGCGAGGTTTAAGGGAAGGTAGGAAGTGAGAAATGTATGTAATGCTGGCAGCTGATAGTTATACAAAGGAACATATGTGATATATAATGTATGTAACTGGCAAAATGATAACATGATCTGATTTCATTATATAAATGTATGTTTGCTTATGTCTTAATGGATAATTCAATAAAGGTGCTAAATAAAGAACTGGAAAAGGGATCTTGAAAAGCGAAGGAGCAAATTACATAGAAATAAATGGAGTTTGTAAGAACAATACATTAAGAATAATGCTCAGGAGTAGGAGGAGTAGTGATGTTTAAAATAAGGCAAGAATGTGTAATGTTGGATTGATTGACAGTTGTTATAAAGAAAGACAGCATATGTAATATATAAGGTATGTAAATGGGAAAACCATTTTAATATTGTTAGCTTTCTTTTCTCTGTACTTGTGCCTATGTGTTAAGTGATAGTTTAATAAAGGTGTTTAGAAAGGCTCTCTGAGTTCTGTAGCAATTCCATAATAGTCCTGTTTTTTGTATTGAAGAGTTAACATTTGATACAAAGAGGCGGTGACTTTGAGTTGCTTCTTGATAGAAGGGGCAAACACTTTCATCTCTAGTCTGACTCTTGACTGATAAAGAAGGCAATACTAAATATATTTTAAAATCTAGAAGATGTGTATATATAGATATGTATCTTACATGTATCTTTATACACACCCAACACAAAAGTTGGCTTACCTCCAAGAAGGCTTACCTAAGCCTTTTGATGGTGCCCTGGTAATAAACTAAAGCTATGTATCGGACCAACTCTCAGAACCCTGCAGTAGGTACTTTCAACCTCCCCCATTCTCCTGGGAGTGAAGTAGAATATTAATGTCTGTCCCTGATCTCTACAGGTCAGTGGATGGAATCTCTGGTATTTATGATAGTTTTTCATATGATTCTCCAGCCTGAAGCAGTATAGGTAATACTGTGGCAGGTCTTCACTCTCAACTTGATGCTATCCTGACCACCATCTTTGA
Organism: Protopterus annectens; assembly: GCF_019279795.1. Lineage (NCBI taxonomy): Eukaryota > Metazoa > Chordata > Ceratodontiformes > Protopteridae > Protopterus > Protopterus annectens. Next base: position 1,807,183,665 of record NC_056737.1, on the reverse strand, counting down.
TTTTGACTCGGATTTTAGCTCTTTCTTTTCAATCCCTCCTAAAACTGCTGACTTTTGGAGTTAATATGGTAAATTACACTTGATAAATAATGACAATAATTAGAGTTGTATACTGCTCTTACTTCAGAAAATGTATATTAGTTCACATTGTCTTATTTTGTCAATGTATCAAGTTAATAGAACTGAAGCCTAAAACCAGGAGGCAGAGACCTTAGCCAGTGAACCAGTGAGCGTCTCAAGTTAACTTCTAGTATCTTTAAATGTAAACCAATCTGGTTTAGATAAAAGCACGTAGAACATGAAGGCAACAAATCATTTCACCATCTAATAAGGTAAACCTATAAAATTGTAAGCTAAACTACCTATATATTTATATTTCTAGAAAATAGTTAAACAGGAAAGCAACCCCCTCACCATCTTACTAAGCAGAACCAACTATGCAAAGTATTGAAGAGGAAGACAAACTGTTCAATAAAAAAATTGTGAACAATAGGTGTGACTTGCAAGTGAAAAAAATAAACTGAAAAATGTGGAAAGTTCAACAGGCATTCTCAGATGAAAAGGACAAGACATGTATCTATGGGTAGCTAAAAGAGTAAACCTGATAAAAAGGGTACTGCATGTACAAAGCAGATTTTTATACTGGCAGCCTACAATTACTAGAACCTGAACAAATCTTATTGACTGAATCAAACAGAAGGAAAAGATTAGGAAAGGCAAACAAAGAAAATGGAGAAGTAGGGATGCTATGCAGGCAAAACTTTTTTGCCATAGTAACACATAAAACTTATTAGTACTGTATAATTCTAACATATAAATGTATAGGAGTGCATCTCTTAAATCTTCATTAGAAGCTCATGTTAAAACTTACAATCATATAAAAACATTTTAAGTAGTAAATAATGCCAAAATAATAATAATAGCCTTTCTTAGAATTCCCAAGAGGAATAATGTATATGCAATGGAAGGAAAGATAGGAAAAGCATGTCCTTTACATTATATGTTAGTCAAGTTAGCATACATATAACAAGGTTTTAAGACTGTTCTCATATTATTTTCATATATATAAATCTATTTTATGTGCATATACTCAATAATGGGGTTGGGGTTATTATAATGGTTAAGGTGCTTTACCACACAGACAAAAGGTACAGGGTTTGATTTTCACCCTTAAAAGAGAAATTGACTAAACTTAAATGGCTCACAAAGGCAGCTGGCCTAATACCTACCTATGAATCTATAAGCAGAACCCTAGTAATAAGTTTCTGCTCAGTGTCCTCCTAATTTTAGCCATAGTCCCAAATCCAAGTAATTAGGAACAGCTCTCATATGTATATAATGCATGTATTTTCATATACAGTATACTTTCCAATGAAACAAGCTATGTTATAGAGGATATACTAAAAATTTCCCAGTGTACAGTTATGTTTCTATGTGCAGATATTAATACAGACCAAAACAACTTTCTCTGAAATTTAGAGGAGCTATAAGGACAGGAGTATTGAGTAAAACTGAAATGTTTTGATGTGAAAGTCATTCATCTGTAGCAACTAGCAATAACTTTCTATCTCTAACCAGAAATCATTTAGCTTTAGACATGAATAAAATACATTTCCAAACAGCTTTAATCTGCCAGTAGCAGTTACAGTAAAAAGGATTAGACTCTGTAAACAACAATTTTATTGAGCATAAAGACCTCCACTGAGAAATTTCTTTGTAAAAGCATGCTGAAAGGTGAGATTAGCTAAATGTGGAACTTAAAATGATGTCGTCTGGCACATCATCTAGAGATGTTAATGGCTGAAGAGACATATTCTCAGTATTTTGCAGCATTAATTCTTCACATTTCTAATATAACCATGAATTAAATAGGATCTAGTTGTAAAAAATGTAAATTTTAGTCACATATTATAGTATCCAAAATGTTTTTTCTCTACTTTCTAGTAATAGGATATAATTTAGTGATCATAAAATTTCTAAGCTGTTGTTTTTATAGCCATTGCTTACTATAAACTGCTTTTTTTATTTTTTTGTTAATTTTCAGAAGGGCTCATTACAGTGCTGTGATGTTATGATCCACACAATCTACCCAAAGTTTAAGATGCCTTTCATTCAGTAAAGGAAGCAATGGCAGACAATGTACCTGGTATAAAAGCTATTCTTATATATGTGTAAACATATATATATATATATATATATATATATATATATATATATATATATATATATATACAGAGAGAGAGAGACAGAGTGCGCACACAAAAGTCTCTATTGTTTTAAACTTGGAATAGAAAACAAAAATAAGTTGACTAAAAGTGTAGCTGGTATTATCAACAGAAACAAGATTGCAATGTTATAATTGGATTGCTAAATATGGAAGTTAAAAAAACCTAAATAATCTCTATTTCTGTTACAGTCTTTAAATTATATTTTTGTTTAAATGAAGTTTGGCCACAACAGAGCACAGCATTTCTGTCCCAAGTGATAATGTGAGACAAATCCAATGACATTTTGTTTTATTATAGTGGCTTGAGAGTATATCCTAAATTTAAGAGAGCTAAATGTCCATTGTTATAGTATCTAATGTGGTGAAAAAAAAGGGTCTCAAGGGTTGCTGTGTGTTATGTGTACCCAAAAGCATTTCAAGAGCTATTTATTTATTTTTCATTTTTCCCAGTGGCAAAATTATATGAGAATGGATTCTAAAATAAGTTATGTTTGGATACCTCATTACCCCAAGCAGTAACTCTATGCCAAATTCTAAGACCCCTTGCCTTCTTTACCATTGCAGAAGCCACCTTGCCCACCCAATCATACATATCTACAACCTATGTCTCGGTAAAAACATAATGCCTCTTGTTTGGAAAGTAGTTCATAGGTTCATAGGTAGGTACTAGGCTATCAGCCCAAGGGCCTAAGTAAGCCTAGCCAACAAGGTTCCCTGACTTACCCCACCCAAGAAAGTTATTTTCCTGTACCCCTGTTGAGAAGAGCCACAGAAGTGATCCCCAGGGTGTATTTCCTATTTCCCATCCACTCATCAAGATTTTTCTTGAAGAGTGCTAATGAGGAACTTTGCTTGACATAGATGGGTAGTTTGTTCCAGAATATGGGAAGTCTCTTGGACAGGAATCTATCCCTCCAGCATGTCCTGTTTATTGTGGTGACAAGGTTTAGGTCCCTAGTGCGTGTAGCTTGGAGGGATTGGGATTTCTTTAGGTGTAGCATGTCCAACAGCTCTGGGTTTCATATAGCTTTATATGTTAGGCAGAGATCACCTCGGTGTAGGCGATATGCTATGGAGTAAAGCTGGAGATTTTTGAGATGGTCAGTGTAGGGTATCTGTTTTAGGCCAGTAATCCTCTTTGTGAGGTACTTCTGTGGCCTTTCCAGCTGCTGCAGATGTCAAGTGAGGTACATTCCAAAAGGGGCATTTTTCTCGATAATGAGTCTAATGAGTGTCAAGTAGAGGGGAACAATGACCTCTTTTTTCCTGGATGAGAGCCCTTTTGTGTTGAGATGTGCCACATAGAAGGATTTCCTGACTACTGTGGCGATGTGAATATCAAAGGAGAGACTCCTGAACACCTAGGTCCCAAGGTCTCTTATCACACATTTGGCGTTAAGTAGACTGCCGCCTATGTGGTAGTTCATGGGTGCAGAGTTTTTAACAAAGGGGATGACAGTACACTTTTTGGCATTGAGCTTGAGGCATGGCTCTGACACCATTGTCTCATTGAGGCCCTTCTGTAGGATGTCCACATCATTTGGGGACTCGACTATGGCTCGTAGTTTGCAGCCATCTGTGAACTTCATTAGCCAGAGGCCTTCTGTGTTAGCTTGTACTTCAGAGAAGTAGATACCAAACAGGAGAGGTCCCAGGACTGAACCCTATGGTACTCCACTTGTCACTAGATTGAAGTCAGATTTGGAGTCTGCAACTTTTACAGTGTGGGTTCTGTCAGTGAGCCAGTTGGCAACCCATCTTGTGATGTAGGGATTTATACCTAGTTTAGTGAGTTTAGCTATAATTCCAGAATGGGGGATGGTGTCAAAAGCCTTGGTGAGGTCAAGATAGGCTGTGTGAACCACCTTACCCTCATCTACAGCTTTAGAAGAAAAGAAGTCGATCAGGTTCAGGAGGCATGATCTGCCTTTCACAAACCCGAATTGGGTGGGGTCCAGAGTTTGGAGGTTACCAATGTCTTTGTTTATGAGTTCCATGATGATACGTTCCATGGCCTTGCAGACCTAGCTCATCAGGCTAATATTCAAACCTCTCCCAAAACAATCTAAACCAGCTTGTTGTTTCCACATTCAACCCATATCTCTACTTCCAACTCTGGGTAAGATTCTTGAAAAATTGTATGCAGTCTACTATCGCAGTGTATTCAGCAGTACTACCTCCTCTCCTATCCTACACACACCATGGATTCTGACCAGGCAGGAACACCACGACAGCCTTCTGAACTTTCACTGGTGACGTTTAACAAAATATTGACAAAAGAAACATCTTGGGAGCACTTTTTATTGATCTTACTTAAGCTTTTGATTTGATTGTCCACTTTCTATTCCAGATATTTTTACAGAAATCAGAATTAGCTGACTCCTTACCCAGTTCAAAAACTTATTAGAAACAGGCCCTTGAATTTAAAACTATGAAATGCTCTTTCTGATACTGTATATCTTCCCAAATATATTCCACAAGGCTCCACTCCCCCTTTTCTCTATCTTTACTGATAAACTCCCCTTTGACCTCCCCCCCCCCCATCTTCCTCTCCTCTTTATGCTGATGGCACGGTCATTTATAGATAAAATAACTTCTATTCTATTATCTAGTCTGAGCTCTAGTCTGACCTAAGCCTACTTCAACAATGGCTAATACATATAACACAGCCCACTTCTAAATCCCTCAAAAAACAACTGTATGGTTTTTGGATATCACCTGATACTTTCCACCTTCCCAAACTTCCTCTCCATTTCCAATCTTAACAAATTTGCCATTGAATCCACAACCTTCTTCAAGTATCTTGAAATAAGATAGATCAGTCTCTTAACTTTCACTCTCATATTGAAAAAAATTCTCAAAATTGAACTCCATGCTATTTTGGGCCAAATAATCTTTGCTTTCCTCTCCCGCTATGCCAGGTCAGCTATTGGCAAGGGTGTCCCTATTACACTGCTTGAATATGGCCTTCCCATTACTGTTTCTTCTTCCAGGAAGAACGCATCCACACTTCAAACCATTTCTAACTCCATTTGTTGATTCATCACCAGCTGTTTTCTCCAAGAACTCCACTGCTTGACACTTAACAAAGCAAGATGGATTTCCTTCAGATAGATAGCTGACCTTCTAGTTGGTATTCAGCTCCTTAAGTTACTTCAGCTAGAATCGTATGCTCCATTTTCTGCTAAACCCCATGAAAAAGCTTCCTCTTATGCCCTTCCTCTTTATTCCACTCCAGTCTACCATATATGCTTTGTTTTATACTTGCCCCCTCCCTCTCTCTCTCTGGTAGTCCCTCCCTTTCCTTCTCAAAGAAAACTCCAGCTTTTTCAACTTCAGAAAGGGCCTTAACATCCAACATCAGTGTCAGGCCAAATACTCCTGCCTGCAAGAACAAAACAACACCTATCTTTCCAGCTTCACCATCTGCCATCTTACTATTAAACCTTTATCAACTGTAAGTACAATTTCACTTGGACTAAACTATCTGTGCTGTGAATCCCTTATTAGTACTGGTACTTGTACTTGCATTTTGTTCTGGTGTATGTATATTGTATACTTTGTCAAATTCTTTGTTCAGGACTCTGCCAGTGTTACATACATGTGATTATTTTTTTCATCTAGGCTGTCCCTCTTAATGATTACTTCTGATCAGTGCAGTACCCCACTAAGCAAATATAAATAAGCTAAATAAGAAGAAAAGGGCTCAGGGATTCCTTAAACCACATCGGCTAATGAGAAATCCCAGAGTTCTATGCCTGATTCCAAATGTGAATTAGCTTGCAGTGCCATTTGACGTAGAAATTTTACACTGGCATTGAATGTCAATGTAAAATTAAGTAACAGCATTACCCGTTAAGCTGCTGGGTAGTACTGGGTCTGTATGTCAGTTCTAGGATAGGCATTACATCATAGAAAGGCCAGTAATATGTAGTACCAGTACTAACATGCAGGGGGAGCTGTACTGCAGCTGTGAATTGCTGGAAGGTAGGGAAGGCAAACACTGTGCATACATGGTCATTGTTTACCATGATTTATCGCCTCCAGACAGACAGCATCTCAAATCAACTTACAGACATTGTGCTGCACTAACGTAGCTCTACAGCATAAGATATGAGAATGGATGCAGGACAGACATTTTGCCTGTCATGCCTGCGTTGTCTTGCCTGTCAAACAGGTGGAGTTATGGGGCAGTTGGATTTGGAGGACTTTAGCAGCTAAGTGATGGGCACAGTGGTATGTGTTGTATACCAGGAATGAGTTAAAGAAGATTAAGTATCTAGGCTGTTTCAGAATCCCATTATCTGGTACTAGAGTCCTGGATACCCTTCATAACTACAGCAATGCCAAAGTGTTGGGTAATGAGAGGAGTACTCAGCTCCAGGTATGATGTCATACTAAGGTGGAGATGAAATTCAATGTCGGTGCAGAACTGTAATACAGAGGAGGCTGTCTTAGATGCTACCCTGATTCTTATAGAAAGTAGGGATGGTCAGCACTCTTTGCAAAACATTCAGTAAAATTATTTTAGGAATCATAGGAAGTTCAAAGCTTCTGTGCCTTACAAAAATTACGCCTTGCCAGTTCCTAACCTGCTGTACCTTCCCTTTCAAAGAGGGCTAGGTCAATCAAGCCCAGGATTAATTTATGAGTACCCATCCAACTGTCCAGAAGTCATTTGGAGGAAGATAGTGTATCACACTGTTTTTTGTTTAGGGAAGTCTATTCCAGACGTGAGGCAGATACTGAGTAATGAATTTGATTATCCATCTTGTTTTACTGATCTGTTGAAGCAGGTTTAGATCCCTTTTTCTGGTATTTGTAGGAACAAAAGATCCTGGATTACTGGGTTCCTGAATGAAAGACAAGGCATAGGTCTCCTCTGAGGAGACTATAAAACACAGAAAAGAGGAACAAGGACCCTAGTCTGTTCTGGTTGCATAAGGATTTTAAAGATAAGATCCTCTTTTTTTTTTTTTTAGTAATCTCTATGGTCTTTCCAACTTTTTGATATGTCTGGTAATGTACATTCCAAAAGGAGCACAGTATTCTATAATTGATCTCAGCAGTGTTGAATACAAGGTGTCAATAACATTTTTAGATCTGAATGATATTTCCTTGGCCATCAGCTGTGCCAGTTAGAATGATTTTCATGGTGATCAAAGGAGAGGGAATATCATTCCAGGTTCCCGGGTCTCTTGCTACATTTTCATTTTGGAGTGCAGTATTGTCAGTGTTGTATGCTGGGGGAATTGTTTGATTGTCAAATGTGGCAATGTTGCATTTTTTAGCATTTAGTTGAAGCCCACATTTCGGTGGCCACGGTGGTGCAGTGATTAGCATTGCCACCTCACAGCAAGAGGTTCTCCGGTTTGATCCTCAGCTGGGGTGCCTTCTGTGCGGAGTCTGCTTGTCCTCCCTGTGGTCACGTGGGTTTCCTCTGGGTGCTCCGGTTTCCTCCCACATCCCAAAGACATGCTGCAGGTGGATTGGACACTCTAAATTGGCCCTAGGTGTGAGTGTGGGCATGTGTGTGCCTTCTGTGGAAGGTTGGGCGCCGGGCTGACAACTCGGCACCATAAAACTCCACTGCCAATCATAAGCAGACAAGGTGATCTGCTGTGGCAACCCCTAAATGGGAAAAGCCAAAAGAAGAAGAAGAAGGTGAAGCCCATGTTTCAATACATCGGGCATTTATAAATGTAAGTTCCTGCTGGAGGGCTTCTGTGTCAGAGGAGGATTTGACAATGACTCCCAGCTTGTAGTCATCTGCAAACTTGGTTAGCCATAGAGCTTGATTTTTAGTCAGTAGGTCAGATAAGTAAATACAGAATAAAAGCATTCCCAGCATTGATCCCTGTGGAATACCACTGATGACCTTTATTTTCTCCAACACTGACACTGCTACCCCAGATATTTGTGTGGGTTCAATACTTTAGCCAATCTGTTATCCATCTTATCACATAGGAGTCTATTTGTAATAGATTTAGGTTAACTATGTTAGTATGGGGGATGGTGTCAAATGCCTTGGCCAATCAAGGAAGGTTGTGTCTACAGCGTAACCACTGTCAACTGCTTGTGTACCTTTTTGAAGAAGTTTATTATGTTCATTGAACACGATCTGCCTTTTACAAAGCCATATTGCTGTATATCTAGTCTGATTAGATTTTTAATGTTAATGTTGATCAAGTCTGTTATAATGTGTTTCATGGGTTACAAACGAGACTCATCAGGCTGATGGCCCTATACTTTCTGGAGCCTATAGTAGTACCACAGCTATGGGGTGACATCACAAGGGCTGTACACCATAATTCAGGGATCATTTTGATCATTAATGAACTTTGTTCTAAAAGAAAGAAAACCATACTCCAGTTTTATAATAACCCTAACACTTGAGTAACAGTGTTAAAATTTGATTTAGTAGCTGAAAAAAATGGGGGAGGCTTAATGAGATACATAAATAATTTAAGTAAGGTACAGTATTATTATTATTACATGTGTATATAATATTGTTGCAGCCTACCAATAGGGAAATAAATGTTAATATGGCAACCTGACTCCATTGTCCAATGGAATGGAGTCTTGGCTTTGAACTAGGTGACAAGGGTTGGTTAGTGTTCCTGGCACTAGAGGAGACAGACAGAAAGCGCTATAAGTGCACTGCTGTGGTTGGGGAAGGTAGGGGGTTTGCATTTACTCAGAAGCACACAGGCAATGTAAACTTCCTGCTGGGCTGGATAAAGACTACCATTCATGCCAAAAAGGGAGGGACTGGGCTGCTCAAAGGAGAAGCCCATTGTGGAAGTGAGGTGATATCCTTCATGGTCAGCTCACTGCACGTCCCTTCCCATTGTTGTACCAAGTATGCATGCTGTAGAGACAGAAAAATGTAAAATGCTCAAACCACCCCTGATGCCTGTCTAGATCATGACCCCTCACAGTAGGGTCCTACCAAGTTGATAACAAATGGGTTGATTAATTGAGAAGAGAGTTTGATGTTTGGCAGGGAGCAGAGTCAAAGAGTCTCAAAATGGTAATATGGTACATTTATTTATTTAATTTATTTATTTTGCATTTGTTTGCCAGGGTAGTCCACTGGGCCATTATGAGCCCATTTTCAATGGAGGCCCAGGGAGAAAAGGTCCACAATAACATGAACATAGAGGTGTAATCATACAAAATCAGTAAAATTTCAACAGTATATACAACAAAGGTTAACATATTTGACAATTGTTTGAATTACTGGTAAAGTAACAAATTGATAAAAATAAAGGACAACAAAGTTAAAGTGACTGACATTACATAGCTGTTTCTGGCATTAGAAAAGTGAGTCTTATGCCTGGCTTAATACAAAGTACAAATTAAACATCAGGATCAGCAAAAGCAAATGCAGTTAGGTTTTGAGAGGAGGAGTCAAGGAGCAGGTGCACTTCCAGATAGAAGATAGGTAGTACTTTAGAGAAGTTTTGAAAGAGGCAAGATTTTGGTTAGTCTTAATAGTTAATTGTAGGGTATTCCAATTTTTGGCTACAGAACAAGAGTATAGAAACTGGCCTGCTGGCAGGTTTACTTTTTGTACCAACAGTATGTGCTAATTTTCAGATCTGAGAGGCCCCCTAGGATGGTAATAACTAAATATCGATCTAAGAGTAGGCTCTTGTTATCATTTAACATAGAAAGAAAATAAGTCTGACCCAATAGACCTAACATTTCCCGTATAATTGACTCACAATATCTTAATGCGTATATGACATTATTAAATATAAAAAGATATTACTTTGATGAATGCCAGGTACATCTATGCCATGAATTAAATCAAAAGAACTAATAAATGTGGCTACCCATTCCATTACTAGGGTAATTCCATTAATAGGGTAATTCCATTACTAGGATAACTATTCATTTGCTTTTACTGTAATTGTAATTGTAATTGTGTTTCTTCCCACTTTATTATCTTATTTTGCTTGTGCTTCTTCTTGAAAGTACTCAGTTGTATTATTTTGCTGCAGTTATTACTGTTTGGTAGTAGCCTGATTAAATTGCAACTATTATTCTAAGCCTTTTGGTTTAAGCACTTGGGCTTCAGACCAGTTGTTTTACATTAAGAAGGTTTGTGGACTGCATTGTTGTAGCAGGGCAGGTAGCTTACATCCTTCTAAGTTGGGAATTGCTGATTGAAGGCTTAATGTCTGTTATTTCTAAAAGCACATAAGTTCTGGTTTAAGAAATTGGGCTTCAGGCCAGTTATTTTACATTAAGAAGGTTTGTAGTCGGCACTCTTGTGGGAGGAGAGGTTAGATTCTGCCCTTCTCAGCTGGGAATTTCTGGTTAAAGGCTTATTGTGCCTGCTTATTTGATCTGTTTCTTTCTGAAATTTGTGCGCCTTGTTTGCTGTAGCCCAGAAGTTAGTAGTATATTGGCCATTTTGGGCTAATTGCTATCTCTTTCATTTCCCTGCTATAAAAACTGCATTTGTGTGGTTTTGCACACCAGGCAGTGCCGGTTAGCTAGGGTTAAATTATTCCTGGCTCCACGAAGTCTACTCTTCAATTTTTCCCTTGGAACTAGACAAACTTTCAGCTTAAGCACTCAAACCATTCATTTCACAGCCCAGCACTTGCTCAAAAGTCATAGCAAACACTAATTAACCTTAGCACTAGACCCTCTACACTGCACAGAAGGACAAGGCTCTCTATTCGTCCCTACCAGCTAATCAGTAAAACAGCTCACTTTACCTATTCAGGCATGTCCACTGGGCAGTTTCAGGTGTACTCTCCAGTCCAACTGGTGAATCTGGGCATTTTGAGGCAATGTTACAACTGCCTCATGTACACAGACAACCCTCTCCTCCTACCACTAAACACTAATATATGCGACAGATGCAATTATACAGCCAAACTGGAGGCAAAACTCTCTCAATCCAAGACTGGAACTGACAGTCAAGAGAAGAAGGAAAATACTTGCAACACACCACCAGTCTCACATAGACCTACTAAACCAACACCGGCAAATAGCACACATAAATACATGAAAACATACTCGGAGGCTCTAAATAAAAATCTGCAAACCTCCAAAACAGACACCCAAGCAACCTCCACACACCGTCACAAACCATGAAACACATACTTCACATAATCAGTGTGCCACACAATCACAGCCCTTAAGGCAAAATAACATACCCAACACACTAGTAATAGGCGACTCTATAGTCAGGCACACTGATGTCCCACTAACTGGACAAGGAGAAGGTTACAGTTAGCTGCCTGTCGGGTGCCAGGATCCGTCACATAACACAATCACTCAGGTAGCTCCAGAACAAGTACAAATATGACTCTGTCATTGTCCATGTTGGTGTGAATGACCTGAGGCGTACCTCCCTGGACTACATGCAAAGAGGCATGGAAGAGCTCTCTGATCACGTAGCCCAGGCCGGCATGACCCTGACACTGAGTAGCATCCTGCCCTCACCAAGAATGATGCCACAGTATAAAGAAAAATGATCAATTTCAACAATTGGCTAAGTTTCTCGTGTCATTCAAAGGGGATCCAGTATCTGTCCACCTGGGATGACATGCTCGATAAGCCACGTTGCTTCACAAGAGATGGCTTGCACCTGTCACTCTTAGGCTTTTGAATACTGGCCAAAGCTTTTGCCACTCCCATAGTGCCTTTTTTAGGCAAGGCTCAAAAGACTAACTCACCACCATTAATAGCCCAAGTAACCAAAAACTGAGGGTAATGCTACTCAACGCCAGAAGCCTAAACCTCAAAATGCATGCACTCGAGGCAGTCCTCAGTATGGAGAACATTGATATCTGTGCAGTAACAGAAACCTGGTTTAATGCTCCAGGGTGCACCCCAGCACTACCAGGCTATAACTCATAACATACTTTTTGGCCACAGAACCCGGACTGAAACATAAAAGGTGGGGGTCTATCCATATTCATCAAGGATACCCACACCTCCAGGTTAGTGGCACAGCACAATGCCTCAGAGAATATCCATGTGCAACTAACAATGGGCAAAACTGAAATTCAAATTGTAGCTTGCTACAGATCACCCAACATGACCCAGGACCCCCCATTCCACGTTTCTGGAGACAACAGAAAATATGAAGGTCCTACCAAATGCCCTAATATTGGGTGAATTCAATTACCCAAACATTAACTGGGAGAACTACTCAAGTACTAACTCCCTTGCCAACGCTTCCTAGAATTTATAAACTCGAACACCCTGGATCAACTGGTCAACACCCCCTCCAGAGGTGACAACATATTGGACCTGGTCATTACCAACATGGGTGACCGGTGTTCTACACCAGAGATCAAACCCTCACTGGTTAGATCAGACCATAGACTAATCACTCTGGATATCCACATTTCTCCCCCACCCCCAATCAAGGAAACCACCATGAAAAACTTTTCAAAAGCAAACTTCACATTACTTAAGACCGAGTTGGAAAGGTTCACAGCCCCCATGCTAAAGGAAAACACTGTCCAAGCTGTTGAATCCCTTACAAAGGCACTCTATGAGCACCTGCAAGAATGCATGGATCGTGCTATCCCAAGCAAAACCAAGACTCACTCCTCCAAGAAAAGGAAACCAGTTTGGTGGACCCCTGCCATAAACAAGCTGTACAATAGAAGGAGGAAACTAGTTCAGAAAAGAGTAAAATCCCAAGAAGGAAAGACATCCCTGATCGGTATCAGCAAGAAATTATGATCCCTCATAAAATCATCCAAGGCTAGCTTCAAAAGAAAAACTCCAAAGATAACCACAAAACATTCTTTAGCTATGTCAAGAACCTAAGTGGAAACTCTCAGATCTGCTCTGAGTTAGTGCAGAATGGCACAAAATACACTGAACTTACTGATATTGCCAACATTCTGGCCGACAGGTTTAGTGCAAACCTCATCCCCCTCTCACCCCCTAAAGGGCCCATAACCACACCAGAAGAATGTAGAACCCTGGCAATCACTGACACACAGGTTAAAACAGCCCTATCCAAAGCCAAAAATACAGCTTCAATGGGACCAAACGGTGTCCCAGACTGTGTCTTACACGACCTCCAAAATGAACTAACCCCTCACCTAAACACACTGTTCAAACTCAGCCTCTCTACAGGCTACATTCCCATAGAGTGGCACACAGCAACAGTTATCCCACTCCACAAAGGAGGAGCAACAACAGAACCCAGGAACTATCACCCTATAAGCCTGACTAGCCTGGTCTGCAAGGCTATGGAGCACATCTTCATGACATTCATTAACAGAGACATTGGGATCCTTCGAACATTGGACCCTACCCAGTTTGGCTTTGTTAAGGACAGATCATGCCTCTTAAACCTGGTGGACTTCTTTGAGGCAGTTACCAAGGCTTTAGATGAGGGAAAGGAAGTCAACACAGCCTACCTAGACCTCACAAAGGCTTTCAACGCCATTCCCCATTCTGGTATTATAGAAAAGCTCTCCAGCCTGAACAAAAACCCCTACATCACGAGATGGGTTGTCAATTGGCACACGGATAGAACCCACACAGTGACAGTTGCAGGCTCTAGGTCTGACTCTAAACCAGTTACAAGTGGTGTACCCCAGGGCTCAGTCCTGGGGCCCCTCCTGTTTGGTGTATACTTCTCAGAGGTACAGGCAAGCACAGGACTATGGCTGACGAAGTTTGCAGATGACTGCAAACTGGGGGCCATAATTGACTCTCCAACTGATACAGACATCCTCCAGAAGGGTCTCACTGAGACCGATACCTGGTGTTAAAATCATGGCCTCAAGCTAAATGCCAAAAAGTGCATAGTCATCCCCCTTTGGAAAAAACAAAGTACCCGTGAACTACCACATACGTGGTAGTCCGCTAAATACAGAAAATATAATAAGGGATCTGGGGACTCAAGTAGATAGTAATCTCTCCTTTGATAATCATATTGCCAATGTGGTTAGAAAATCCTTCTATGTGGCCTACCTAATCACAAAAGGGTTTGCATCTAGAACAAAAGAGGTTATTGTGCCCCACTACTCGCCACTCATCAGACTCATCATAGAGTACAATGCCCCATTTGGGATGTACCTTACAAGCCACCTGCAACAGCTTGAAAGACCACAGAAGTCCCTCACCAAGAGGATTACTGGTCTCAAACAGATACCCTATGCAGCCCAACTTAAGAAACTCCAGCTGTACTTGGTTGAATACCGCTTACTCAGAGATGATCTCTGCCTGACATACAAGGCCATGTCCAACCCAGAATTGATGGACATGCTCCACCTAAAAAAAAAAACAAATCCCCAAGAGCCACACTCTCTAGGGATCTAAACCTCACCACAATGATAAATAGGACGTGTTGGAGGGATAGATTCCTGTCCCAGAGACTCCCCATGCTTTGGAACAGGATTCAAATCTACATTAGGCAGAGCCCCTCACTAACACTCTTCAAGAGAAACCTTGACGAGTGGATGGAAAACAGAAAATTTACCCCGGGGATCACTGCAGTGGCTCTGCTGGACAGAGGCACAGGGAATTAATTGCTCTGCTGGACTGAGGCACAGGGAACTAATCTAAGGGGGCGGCGAAAGCCAACACATTCTGGTTAGGCTTATAGATGCCCTCGGGCAGATAGCCTAGTACTTACCTATGAACCTATGAACCTATAAAAATTATCAGTTTAAGGGGGCATCCTTGTTTTAACTTTATATAATAAAGTAATTCTTCCTGATTCAAACAGACTTAATTTAATATATAATAATGAAGTGTTATTATGCTGACTATTATCTGATAATTCATATGGGAGTTCTACTGTCTTTAATGTGGCAAGCTAATATAATCAAATAACTTTGTATCTTTACTTCAGAACATTTTTGGTATTGCACGCTTATTCAGCAAACCAGTTAAATTTGTTGCCTTTGGCAAGACTATGTGCTGCTAGGCCTAGACCTTGCAGCAGTCCTGGGTTTGATTCCCAAAGCCTCCATTTGTCTATTATGTAAATATAAGCAAGTCACTTAACCAAACATTGCTCCTTGCTTGCTTCTTAAAAGGACTGTGTGACCAGTGGGCTTATCTGGTCAACAGATATCTGTTTATACATTTATGTTGATTTTGTCTCACTGTGGACAATAACTGTTAGAGGTTTTTAATATGTTACTAGTTCTTGTCGTATAAGCTTTATAACCCATATTCAGAATAAAAACTGATCTATATGAAGCACAATTCATGAGAACTTTTGGTGTCTAAGATATAAACAATTAACTAATTAAATATGTTTCCTTGATTAGAAACTGAATTGTTGTGCAAAATAACATTTGTGAAAATATAGAGTCCTTCATCTAGTACCACTGAATATTATAAATGTAGTATTAAGCCCTTCATACAGGGGAAGTTGTTATATTTTAAATTACTATTACTATTTTAACCTCTATGTATGAGACTGAGTTCATAAGTTCAGCCATCAGCAGTTTGGTCTACTCCAAATGTTTTATGAGTATGTAAAGTTGAAAGCTAATTTATTTGATTAAAAATACCTTTTGGTTTGTTTTCTATTTTCATGTTAATAAAGAACTTTTGGAATTTTGATAAAATGTCCTGCAGTTTAGTATCTTGCATGTTAATGTTACACTTCTTTATTTTTTAGTACACTGTTGTGCATTGGGTAACTTGCTTCTATTTACATGCACTTTTTGAGCATGACTATATTTTAAAATTTGTTTAAAGCCGTTGATTTTGTATTACAAAAGGAGCTGCACTTTATACTGAGAGCATTTAAAAAGTTCTTATATAAATTATTGTCTTGCTGTATATTATTGTATACATATTTAATACATTTTAGTACCACTTTTATTAATACATTGTGCACTCTTGTTGATTTATTACTTGATAATATTTTTTTTTTATTTTCAATTATAGGTGTCATCAGCAAGTGAGGGGTGTAACAATGGGTGTTGGTGCTGCCCCTTCGTTTGCTAATCTTGTTTTGTTATTGTAAGATTGTTATATATTAAGAAAGATCAGTATTTAGCACAGTGTCTTTTTAGAGATGCTTTGTGGATGGTTTATATATTATATGGAGTGGTACCAAGGAAGAATGTTATTTCTTTCTTTCTTATTTAAATGCTGGTGCTGATTTTTTTTTAGAATTTTCACTTGCTTTCATTGGAAATATGGTTACATTTTTGGATGTAGTCCTGTGTATGGATATTATGCAACAAAGATTTGAGAGAAGGATACATAAAATAAACTTTGTGAATAGTGATGTGCATTTTAGTAGTAATCATCCCTATTGTATGAAAAATAATATTCCCAAGGGGAAATAATTGAAATGCCACATTTAACCACCCAGAAAAAATTATTTTTGGAAGAGATGAAGTTTGTATGTCAGTTATTTATTGAGAGGTGGTTACATTTGTGATTTATGTGTCATTAATAACAGAAGTATATTATATCCTCACATGTCCAAATATTCTACTGTTAAAAAAACAATGCTTGTAGTTTGGATATAGCCTTGTATAGCAGTAATATCCATGATTCATTAAAAGGCATAGGGATATTATTAGGGAGAATTCTGAGGTAACCACAGCAATTGGGAATTTTCCATTTTTACCTAGAGAAGAAGTACCAGTCTTAAAACTTTGTTGCGTACTGATTGTACTAAAGTACCATTTGTGACATCTCTCCTTTGGGTCAGTAATCAAGGAGCCTGAATCCTAACCTCTGACACTGGTGAGGGATGTTCACTTGGAACAAAAATTGATATACACAGTATTTCCCAGTGCAGCTGTCTGCATCAAGCACAATTTCCCTTAAGAGCACACAGGGAACACACACAGTCTGGGGACTGGGTTTCTCTCTCTCTCTCTTTTTCTCTCACCAGGCCCCCAGTAAGACTCCGCACTGGCACAGCTGTAGAGTTGAGTCCTCAGCTGAGTGCCCAAACCAAGTCCTCCACCACTCTTTTTGTGAAACCAGTGCTCTGTGCCCCTGTTCCAAGCAGCTGACTCTTTGAGATGTGATTTGCACACACACACACATGCACGCACATGCACACACACACACACACACACACACACACACACACACACACACACACACACACACACACACACACACACACACACACACACACACACACACACACAGACACCTAAGAAAGGCTGGCACAGATTTGCTCAGTCTGCTACCCTTTGCCCAGACTATAAGGTAGTTACTGCCACCAGACACTCCAAAGCAAGCTACTCTAAGGCACTTACAAGGGTACCCAATTATACTGAATGAAACTAATACTATTACAAATTATAGTGTTTGACCAGTGCAGCAAGACTTCAAGGGGTGGCCACAGTATCACCAAATAAATATAAGTACTCTCAAAAGTTTAAATATTCTCTAAAAGACCAGCCTCAGTGAAAAGTTTAAATATATTTAATAATAAATAATGAAAGAACATGCAAATACTGAATATTTATTTACAATAAATGCCAGCGTTTCAATCACAGGAGATATTAAAAATAGCACAGATGACTAGATTCACACAGATACCAAAAACAGTCCTTAACTAATCTCACTGTATTTTTCTGACTGATCTAAAGAATTTCTATACCCTGATTACTTACTAAAGCAAGGCAAGATGAACTAGGTGAGTGGTCTTCTGTCTTTGTCAGGTTTCATAAACAGACTGCTCTGAGACTATGTCTCATCTAGCATTAAAACTTAATTTCAATGTTGGATTACAGAATGACACCACATACATCTGGTCATCTGGCGTTCCGGTTCCCATACTACCCCCCTTTACTAGAAACTGAACCAGAATCTCCCTCATATGTGTTACCATACACACACACAGACAGAGCTTTACTAAGATGTGTTAAAGCATCTGGAAGCCATGAAACCATTTTAATACTTCCTAGAAACTGAACCAGGATCATCCTGTT